>NW_024746367.1:80000-101380 GCF_018991925.1 Homarus americanus | reverse complement strand
TGTGATAACCGCCCGTCAGGCATTATTTCTCAGTACCCTCCGTTCTACCGTCACCTCAGGTTCCATGCGGTCGGAGTGCCTTGCTGCCCGGCAGCCATTATCCCTATGAGCGTCCCAACAGGTGGTGACTACTCCCAGCTATGCCAATCCACTGTGAACCTGTGGATTTCCAGCACACCACTCCAAATGAGTAGTAACAAATAAGGAGACCGTGAGAAACTCTGCGGTCGTCACTTGGAGCGACCTATAATACCAGGCGTAGAAATAGTACTGGTATGTCTCTTGGTGAAGCCCTCGTCTTTACCCACCGAGGGCGGTGTGCGAACGAGGTGCCTGTTGTGTATACCTAAAAGTTACAAGGAGTCCCATACCTGCAGGGTGGAGTGTAACATGTGTGTTGAGATGGTGCTACTAATATAAACTACCATTAATATAAACTACCACTAATATAAACTACCACTAATATAAACTACCATTAATATAAACTACCACTAATATAAACTACCACTAATATAAACTACCACTTCATCCTTCCTCCCTCGCTCTTCTCCCTATCTATCTTTCATTATCTTACCGTCTTCCACCCTGTTTCCAAACCCCCCTCCCCCTTTCTCCCACTTGTTCTACATCTCAGACGAGAGGAGGAGGACAAGATCCCCTTCAGCGGAATGCCCGAGTTCCCCCTCTAGCCTTCCTATGTTTTCTGTGTCTGGGCAACCAAGCGTCGGGTCAAAGGGCGCTGTTGGTCTTTGAGGGAAGCACCACACACACACACACAGACCCCCCTCTCCCTGTTTTCCCTACCATACACCCATTTCACCATAATTACACCACAATCACTTCCCAGCACCTGCATCACCACAGTTACTTCCCCACCACCACCACCACCACACAGTCACTTCCCCAGCACTACCACATTATTTATTTATTTATTTATTTATTGGGCACCCCCGTACATCCTTGTGTAAGGTGAAGCGCAGACGCGTTTACAGCGCCCAACAGGGAAGAATGCTAAGTTCATGCTTGCCTTTATGTCTCACGAGTCAAGGGCGTAGAAGCCTGAAGAGTCAAGGGCGTAGAAGCCTGAAGAGTCAGTGGTTTATGTCATCAAGTTTTTGGAAGCTCCAACAACTCCCTGAATACGAATTCGCTACTTTAACAACAGGTGCCTACTTTTACTGCCAGGTGAACAGGGACTATTGGGGGCTAGGAAGTAATTCACTTCCCAGCAATACCAAACAATCACTTCCCCAGCACCCCCTCACTACCACTCCCCAGCACCACCATACATTCACTTCCCTAGCACTACAAGGTTAGGATAGGTAGTAATTTTTATATTCAATGAAAGTTTTTGGCTAAGTTGTTGTTGAAATAAACTCATTCACCCGATCACCATGTTGTATGTATATATGTAGTGACGCATATTGTATGTATTATGGATATGCCATCAATCAGCTGTACTGTACACATCATTGTCATCCCTAAAAAACCCCTTTAATTAATATTACACTACATAACATTCAAATCCACCGCGCTTGTAGAATCTCAGAGAACGGGAAACATTGATAAAGGATAACTCACCTACTCAATGTTACTGAATCATGCGTTGTATTGTACCCAGGTACGGTTATATAATATTAACTGCATGTATTCATAGCCCTTAAGGAGAACTCAAGGTATCCATAAGATGATTGGGAAGTCCAGTTGAGCTGGACTAGTGTACTGTAGGACTAAGTGTGGATCGTGGTTTGAAGGTCATATTATTTACGTCTGTGAACGTGTAGCGAACATACCTTCCACAAATATCACATGAAAATACATGAGAACAATGATCTGGAAAAGGGATAAATGTATCAGAACTATGTGAGGTGTTGGGAGTGACCCAGGAACTATACTTGAAAGGAAATATCTTGTATGCATCGTTGTGAACTTAATACACCTCGTCTCCTCGGGTGACGTATACCCACGACAGGTACAGTGATCAGAGAATCTTATGTCTGTGTTCAAGTAGTGCAATGTGTGAGGGGAGGATCCCTCATTACAGTTTTAAGTGAAGTGGATACCCACTCTATGAACATTAGGGGATTTTGTTTCCAGGCCGCATCCCTTGTACCCGGCCTACAGGTGTGAGTTCTTGATATAGCCCACTTAATTTCCCCAAGAACTGTTAAGCCCGAACCGTATTCTAGTATGGAAGTTAGGATTAAAATATGGATTTACAAGACACCAGGTCACAATAAACGGGAAAATGGAGAGGTGAGAACCATAAGAAATCAAAGTAAAAATTAAAGATTGGAAACTACTGTCGGCCTATGCAGTGAGAAGTGGCAGGGCACTGCCCTCAGTATCCTACGTTCTCCCGCCAACTCAGGTCAGTGTCCTCCATCGGGCTACACCACGCCCTAAAAAAAAGGCTTATACTGTATAGCAGTTATTACAGTTTAAAACTTTGCTTGATGCATAGAGTGAAATAGGGATGTGTTGGAGCGGGTAATAACCGCCCATCAGGCATTATTTCTCAGTATCCTCCGTTCTCCCACCAACTCAGGTCCCACGCGGTCGGAGCACCTTGCTGGGCGTCGGCCATTATCTCTGTGAGCGTCCCATCATGTGAGGTGACTATCAGCTATGCTACTCCACTGTGAACCTGTGGATTCCCAGTATACCACCCCAAAGGAGTAGGAATAAATAAAGAAAGGTTTGAGAAACTCCGCGGTCGTCACTTGGAGCGCCCCTAATACCAGGCGTAGAAACAGTACTGGTATGCCTCTTGGTGAAACTCTAGTCTCTACCCACCGAGTGCGGTGTGCGAACGAGGTGCCTGAAATGTGTACCTAGAAATTACAAGGAGTCCCATACTTGCAGGTGTGGAGTATAACAGGTGTGGTGAGCTGGTGCTACAGGGAGGTGAGATGGTGTTACTATGTATGATGACCTAAGGTGCTATACACCATACAGGTGGAACAGTCTGACGTGTGGAGGGTTATTGTAAGAAGGGTAACCAAAATTATCGTTGTTCTTCTGAGGAAGGCCAACTCATTTGTATTTTACCGGAATGCAGTATGTTTTATAAGGAATAAATTAGTTAAGACATGTTATGGTTTCACCCTTCTTTTCCCTTATCGATCTGGTCAATGAAAAACCTAACTCAATGCCTAGTCCACTCTGCACGCTACCTGACGAGCTACATACTGTCCAGAGAGGGTCTGGTGGCAGCATCCTTTAAAATTAAGACTATAGTTAAGTTATCCCCTTAGACTTAGTGACCCCCAGAATCTGGCAGTATACAGCAAATGTAATTCACGTTTACAATATATTTTTTGGCGTAACAATCTTCAAGAGTTAGGTGCTTCCCCGAGATATGCTAGAGACTGTCAATTGATTAAACACGTTAAAAGGAGGGCCACCAAACTGGTGCCAGCGCTACGGCACTCAGTTATCCAGAGAGATTAGAACGACTACAACTGCCTAGCTTATATCATAGACAAGGGGAGACTTAATAGAGGTTTAGAAGTTTATAAACACCTCAGAGGGCATTACTCATTGGAGTGTTCATATCTAGAGATGGCAGATGCCCGTCCCACTAGGGGTCAAAGCTTAAGGTTGAAGCAGCCACAAGATAAAAAACTATCAGGGTAAACTTTTCTGTTGTGAAAGTTGTGAACTTGTGAAACAATTTGCCAGAGAGCGTTCAGACTGCTCCGAATGTCAGCTCATTCAAGACCAGACTTGACCAACAGTGGTTCAAGTACAGAGACATTCTGGAGACAGTATGCGTTCAGTACTTGCTAACAGTGTATAACAGAGACGTGCCGACCACCTAAGCGGCTAACAATACGATCAGTGACGAAGAGGATGAAGATAACAAAAATTATCTGTGGAGTATAAATTAACTAGTTACCCTCCAAATTATTAATTTTCTAAAGCTGATGGTTAACAATTTTCTATGATGTGTAGGGAATACTTTTGAAATCGATCAATTTGCAACATTCCAACAATATATATATATATATATATATATATATATATATATATATATATATATATATATATATATATATATATATATATATATATATATATAAAACGTTAAATAGTTGGGTAATTAACAAACATAATTGAGTTAAGGGCAAGCAGCACAGTAGTTTGGGGGCGAACGTTTATTAACGAGTGAAAATGAATAATACTAAAATATTTGTCAGTCGCTTTCATTTTAAGTTGTTACTGCCTAGTTCTTGACTCTACTGATGAAGTGGCAATTATAACAAAGCCTGACCTCTGTACCACCCGGCGAGTGTAAACAAACCTTCGATACACAACGTCTAAGTTTAGTGGGAACAAACTAAGTTGGACAATGCTTACTAATCCGGTCCTGCTAAAATCAGACATTCCTGAGAGAGAGAGAGAGAGAGACTGACTTCTCTGAACCAACACGAGTCTCCCCCTCGCTATCAATAATAAAAGAGTCGTCTCCCCCGTCTTTATTATTTTATTAAGGTACATCAAAAGGTAATACAGGTAGCTCATATATACTTGACAACATCACAAAGGACAGGTGTCTGGCCCAGGTGGGATGAACGCTGTCGGGAGTCAACAACAAGTTAAAATGGTTACTATTTATTTTGATGTTGTCAGAGTCGTGGTACTTCACGTTTTCTCACTAAGTGATGAAATATAAAGCTGTCTAAACCTGAGAGTGTAAGACGAGCGTTCAGGTAGATGTAATGTTTTGATTTTGATTTTGTCATCCATTCCTGTAGGTGTGTCCCATTGTCCAGTCTTCATCTCTCAGTGTATGTATGTATGTATGTATGTATGTATGTATTCTTTTTCGTCCTCCCTCCCCCTCATGGATGGCAACACTGGTCACACCCAACAAAAATACACCCAAACATTGCACTAGTTTAAGGGACAGTGATGTGGCAACACTGAGGGACGCCCGGACATGGGGGTTCATATCATCGCTTCTTTTCACTCACGGCGTCGTCTTGTGTGTTATCTCAGGGATTTAGGGGCTTGTGCGCCATTGAACAGAGAACAATACACATGAGTGAAAGAAACAACAAAAACAATAATACATTTGTGAGACTCAGTCACTTCGATAAATAAAGCCAACTACTGAACAAACTGGTAACCCAAGGAATGTGCAAGTATCGCCATCTATTGATCAGCGGAAACACTAACGTCTATGTAAATATCGCCATCTATTGACCAGTGGTAACACCAACGCCTTTGTAAATAACGCCATCTATTGACCAGCGGAAACACTAATACGCTTGTAGATAACACCATCTATTGACCAGCGGAAACACCAACGCCTTTGTAAATAACGCCATCTATTGACCAGCGGAAACACTAACAACTACAAATAACGAAAAAAGCACAGACAAACAGCTTCAAAGTGAGAGGCAGAGAGAAAGAGGAAAGATAAGGAGAGAGAGAGAGAGAGAGAGAGAGAGAGAGAGAGAATAGTAAGAGTACAGCTTCGCAGTGTCTGCCCCCCCAAAGCCTTAATTAAGGACGAAGACTCAACAGCCACAAACGGAATGAGTTACACCCAATTTCCAGTGAATCAGAATTTCTAATGCTGGCAAATGCACAGCTGAGATCACCAGCAGGTCCACCTTAAGGCACTGAAAGAAGATTGGCACTGAGATGCCTTCATGATATATATATATATATATATATATATATATATATATATATATATATATATATATATATATATATATATATATATATATATATATATATATATATATATATATATATCATGTAGATCCACAATGAAAACGTTGCCTCTGAAGATGTCTTGAATAAAGACGAAAGCTAAGGTGCTCCGTTGTTTCCCTTTTCCCGTGTGATTTTATCAAGATATATATATATATATATATATATATATATATATATATATATATATATATATATATATATATATATATATATAAATAAATTCATATGGTTAATAATAATGAGGAGTAAATGAAATAATAATAATAATAATAAAATACAATGACCATTTACAGCAACACTCGACAAAATAGACAAACAACTACATTAGAAAACTTCAAAAACTGAGTTGGTAGAAATGTCGACCATTAGCTGGATGTAAACAAAAACCTCCCTCACATAAGGAAAAGACCTTATCAGTGAGACCAGCAAGGAAATACCCTGAGATTGGTAATCACAACCAAATACAGGATATCAAATTACAAAAACATTGACCAAGTTGAAGCTCGGCCAGAATTACGCTCTCAAGGAATATATTTTTTAGCTCTCATTCAACACGCGAAGTTATTTAGGGAATTTTACCTGGAAGCTACATCTGAATAAATGAAACTTTCTAATTAAGGTGGGGCTAAGAAAGTGGAGAGAGAGAGAGAGAGAGAGAGAGAGAGAGAGAGAGAGAGAGAGAGAGAGATTTCTTATGATGGCAAGGAGGATATTAAAGATTGTGAACTAGCTTGGGATTTGGGAAGATGGTTAGGTTAGGCTAGATTAGGTTAAGTTAAAGATTTGGTTCGGTTAGGTTAGATTAAAGTAGGTTAAGCAAAGATAGATTAAGTTAAAGTAGGTAAGCTTAAATTAAAGTTGCAAAATACAATTAATTATACATATATGAATAATCACAACTCATACAATACTCAAATTTAAAAATAAACAAAGTACAAAAATATTGTATTACCTTTGAAACAATATCCACAGATTGACGTGATTTATTAGTCTATTTTACAACATAAATTAATTTCCTATATATGAATTCATTAATATTGTGACAACTAATATACAGTGTTATTCCTATATAACACTGGAGACCTTACCTGTCTACGTGTTAATGATCTACCTGTATATTTACCTACGTGTTAATGATCTAACTCCTTACCTTTACATTTACCTACTGTTTAATTGACCTTCTTATTGATTAATTAATTATCTACTTATTTATCTTCTTTCTCCCTCGCTTTCTCTTCCTCAATTACTCTCTCTCTCTCTCTCTCTCTCAGATAGTTTCTTTCTTAGTGTATTTCTTTCACTCCATTCTTTTCTTTTTCTGTAGTCCTTCCTTGCTCTGTCTGTCTGTCTATCTGTCTGTCTGTCTGTCTGTCTCGCTCTCTCTCTACCTCCATTCCTACCTTGCTCTCTCTCAATTCCTGCATTGCTCTCTCTCTCTCTCTCTCTCTCTCTCTCTCTCTCTCTCTCTCTCTCTCTCTCTCTCTCTCTCTCTCTCTCTCTCTCAGCCAGGCGTATCATCCAGTTCCATCTCCACGGTGCCTTCTCTTCCTCCCGTCTTACATTTCCCATCGTCAGCATCGCAACCTAACCTCTTTTACCCCCCCCTCACTCCTCCTCCTCTTTCCTTCCTCCCCTCAACCCCTCTCCTCTCCCCCCATCCCCCACCACCCTAAGACGCCAGTTTCCCCCTCTCGTAACGATGCTTTTTTTCCCCTCATTTGTATTCCAGTGACGAGTTTTGGCTTGGCTTGGCGGCTCCAGCGTCAGAACCTGGCCCACGCTGCTCCCCTCCTATGTTTATTTTCTTGATGATGTCTTGTGGCGTTCTCCCGGAATAGTTGAGTTTCCCCTCACAACTTCCTGGACGGTTCGTTTTCTTTCACGTTGATGTGCCTTCAACATGTTTATTTTTAAGACTTCCGTTTTAAGTCGTCCGTTTAAGAAGTTTGTTAAAGATTTACGATTAAGACAACGATTTTAGATGTGTGTTTTGGATGTGTTTTTTAACTGTCCGTTTTTTTAACGTGTGTTTAAGTTAGTCATTTAAAGAGTACGTTAAATCCACCCACTTGACATTCCTCCAAGACATTTGGTTATATCTTAAAAGTTTCTGGGTCCAAATTCCTCGAGATTATCAGTTAATATTTATTTTTTCTTGAACGTCTCTACTCATGACAAACTCTCGACACAATTTGACAGTAAACTTTGTATCGTTGCCCAAGTGAGTCTGGTAATACCTTAAGCGACTTAGTAAAGGCGCCGCAATTTATAAATTTAAGTTGAAAATTTAACGTAAGAGCCCAGGATGGTTAACTTAAGTGGAAAGCAATGCATCAATATCCTCTGAGAATCCACGATTATGGCAACTAAGTTAACCCAGGCAGACATATTCTCACAAACCAGTTAAGGGAAAATTTAACTCTAGAAACTTTATGAAATCATCTTTATGACGTAGGTGAGGTCAACCATTATGATAACCTAGGTCTTCTCGTCTCTAGGTAGGAGATGAAATATTATCGTAGCGAACCTTTGAGAATTATGGGTCGACCAGATCTGGACTACTTGGCAAGGCTGTGTTGACTCAGAACACTGCTGTAGTTACTCCTGACCTGTGATTTTTATCATTTATCTTCTACTATTTACAGTATATAATAATAATAATAATAATATGTATATGTGATTCATTTATGATAATATATTACCTACTACCTGGGAAAGTTGCCACATGTCTCTACCGGCCACATAAGAACATAAGAATGGAGGAAACTTCAGCGAGCCTATTGACGCACAGTGGGCAGTCCCGTTAACACCCATCCCCTATCGCTCATATATCCGGCCAACCTATGTTTCAAGGTATCCGGCGTATTCGAGTTAATGATGAAGTTCGGTAACTTATTCCACTCATCCATTGCTCTATATCCAACCCAATGTTTACCTACCTCGCGCCTAAATCTAAATTCGTCCAATTTAAAACCGTTTCTACGATTTCGCTCCTGGTTGGCTAGTTTAAGTACCTTTGTTATATGATAATTTGTTTAACTTTGGCTTCCATTTATACACCTCAATCATATCGCCCCTCACTCTACAGTACGTCTCTGGAGGGAGTGCAAATTCAGATGGTTTAAATCTGTTCCTAACTGCCTGGGATTGGTCTTGTCATCTTCCTCTGTATTTTTTCTAGGGATTTATTATCAATTCTGTAGTATAGTAATCAAAACTGAACTGCATAATCCAAGTGAGGTCTCACAAGCGCAAGATATAGTTGTAAGATGACCTCGCTAGTCTTGTAACTAACACTCCTTTGTATGAACCCAAGTACTTTGTTAGCCTTGTTTCGAGCAAATACATTACCTTGGTTAAGACTCATACTTATCATTATTCCTAAGTCGGATTTCTCTATATCAACGTTGTTCATACGATATCTGGTTTCTCTATTTACATTTCCTAAACTAAGTACTTAACATTTGTCTGCATTAAATTTCATCTGCCATTTTTCAGATCATGCGAAAAATTTGTTTAAACTCCTTATTTTAGTGTCATCAGCAAATTTACTTATGTTGCTGTCTACGCCTATATCTATGTCGTTTATGTATATGATAAATTGTAATGGTCCAAGTACTGAGCCTTGGGGCACTCCACTAGTGACGTTACCCCAATCGGATTTAATGCCATTAATGCTGGCTCTCTGTTTCCTGTGTCCTGTAACCACGCCCTAATCCATTTTAGAATATCTACTCCAATTCCATGAGCCTCCACTTTACGTATTAGTCTTTCATGGGGGACTCTGTCGAAGGATTTGCCAAAGTCCAGGTAAACCACATCATAATCGTGTCCGTCATCCATTGATTCGAAAACAGTTGAAAAGAATGATCATAGATTTGTCAGACATGAACGCCCACTTGTGAAGTCATGTTGGGAATCATTGATCAACTTGTGTTTCTCCAGGTGATTTCGAATTGAGTTTGAAATTATTGCTTCCAGTAATTTGCCTACAATTGATGTTAAACTAATCGGACGGTAGTTGGGAAGATAGTGATCTATACCCTTCTTGAAAATCGGTACTACACCCGTTTTTAATGACATAAAAAACAAGTTTGCTTGGGGGCATACTAAGTTCTTTCTTACATTCCTTTAATACTCTGGCAAATATCTCGTCAGGACCTGGAACCTTATTAGGTTTTAGTTTGTCTATTTGATTACTTACATCGTCAGTAGTCACTATACTATCTCACTAAATCTATTTTCTTCACTATCTCAGAAGGTAGTCGGTACCTCGGGTACCATGCTTAAATCTTCGGCAGTGAAATTGTTGAAAGGAGCAGCTCAAAAGCCCAGTAAGTTTTAGATTGTATTGCAACTCCTCCAGAATCTTTTAGGAAACACATTTGTCATGCATTGCTTCCCTGAGGCCGAGCTGCGTGTTTACCTGTTCTGCCATCCTTGAAAAACAAAGAAAAGAAAGATGGATATATGTGTTGCCTGATTAACCGAGTGTTAGTGTAACTACTATCAATATATCTGTCTGTTTGTTTATCTATATGTCTATTTATATCTATTTGTTTACTATTTTTCTCTTTATCTATCTATCTACTTATAATGTCTCTCTCTCTCTCTCTCTCTCTCTCTCTCTCTCTCTCTCTCTCTCCAGCACAGGATGAGTCACGTCACACAGGAAAGCGTAGCCAAGTTTTCTTCAATAGAGAAGCGTGTCGTCAAGACCTGCACTGTGTCAGGTATGTAAATAGTGGTCTTCATACACCTATAAACCACTGCCTCCGTCTGAGTCAAACCTTAGGGCGGTGGCTGACTTAGGGGGTAGGGAGGTGGGTGGTAATGGGGGTGTGCAGGGCCGGATTAACCTTAATAGGGGCCTGAGGCACAGGGCCCCCTACCCTCAAGATATATATAAATAACAAGAACAAAATATGCCCAAATTTATCAATGATTTCATCAATATTAATCTTCAACAAAATTACACATTTAATGTTCATAAGAGACAGAAAATTGAGACGTTGCTAGGACATCGTTGAACGAAGTTCATGTTTTATACGCTTCAACTTCGAGAATGTTTGGATTTGGGGGCTTCTTAGAGTCGGGGGGCCGGAGGTCAGTGCCCCAAGTGCCTCATGGTTAATCCGGCACTGGGGGTGTGGAAGGGGTTAAGGTGTTCAGGAGGGGTAAAAGGATATCCAGGGAGGGGCTAAGGGTGGTCAAGAGAGGAGGTAAGAGGTGTGTCAGGAGGTTTAAGGGTAAAAGGGCCAGAAGAGGTCTGAAGGGGGCCTAGGGTAAGAGGTGGGGGTAAGAGGTGTCAGGAGGGGTCAGATGAGGGTAAGAGGGGTCAGGAGGGGTCAGATGAGGGTAAGAGGGGTTCAGGAGGGGGTCAGATGAGGGTAAGAGGGGTTAGGAGGTGATCAAAGACTTGTCATATAAATTTAATTCATCACTCGAAACATTCAAGTACTTCTGATGAATAAAACTATGAAGTTACGTACAGACGGAAAGACAGACAGACAGACAGACAGACACTCCTTATATCTCCTCTCTCATCTTCAAAGGGACAGACAATAACTGATCTAATCTTCTCCAGACTCCGGCGATACACGACCGCAGTAATTAACTACAGGTAAGTGGCCTGACTACCCTGCCCTGCCACGGTGGCCATTATGTATGGTGAGTTGGATGATGAGTTGGGTGAATAACGAGTTGGATGGAGTCAAGGTGAATATGGTGAGAGTTGGATGATGAGTTAGGTGAATATGGTGAGTTGGATGATGAGTTAGGTGAATATGGTGAGTTGGACGATGAGTTAGGTGAATATGAGTGAGTTGGATGATGAGTTAGGTGAATGGTGAGTTGGATGATGGTAAAATATGGTGAGTTGGATGATGAGTTAGGTGAATATGGTGAGTTGGATGATGAGTTAGGTGAATATGGTGAGTTGGATGATGAGTTAGGTAAATATGGTGAGTTGGACGATGAGTTAGGTGAATATGGTGAGTTGAATGATGAGTTAGGTGAATATGGTGAGTTGGATGATGAGTAAGGTGAATATGGTGAGTTGGATGATGAGTAAGGTGAATATGGTGAGTTGGATGATGAGTTAGGTGAATATGGTGAGTTGGATGATGAGTTAGGTGAATATGGTGAGTAAAATGAATATCGAGAGTAAGGTGGGAAAGATAAGTCTGGTTAATTGGATGAGTAAGGTGAGTCAAATTTGTATGAAGAACAAATTAAATGGGTTAAATAAGTTGAGTAAAGGTAAATAAAGTATTAGAGTAGGTGGTGAATAATTTGAATAAGATGAGTAAATTAAGTTAAATAATCAGAAGAATTAAACGAGTGAGGTGAATAACTTGAAATGAATAAGATGACCAATTTAAGGCAAGGCAAAAAAAAAAAACATGAGTAAATGAACTAAAATGAGTAAAATTAATAAGGTGAATGAACAGAAGGATATAAGTACAGCAATGTATGTAACTGACACGCTAGGTAATGTTACAGAATTTCATGTACTCTCTTGTTTAATGTTACAGTGTGTGTGTGTGTGTGTGTGTGTGTGTGTGTGTGTGTCGAGATGTATACCTGATCATGTAACTTGACTCACCTGTTAGGGGGGAGCTGCCAATACCTGTCTTAATTAAGGCTGGGAGGTGAGCCATCTTCTCACTATTGGGATTAAACAACAAACTATTTCTGATATTAGTGCGTCAAGAACTAGGGTTTGTTGTAGAGTTGGTAGGTCCAGCTGATGATGATGATGAAAATAATAATAATAAATAATAATAATAATAATAATAATAATAATAATAATAATAAAAAAAATAACACACAAAAAGGCAAATATTAAATAATTACCCAGGACACAGCATCGGGTTGTGACGGAGTTTAATAACATTCAGTATTATGTAAATGCTAACACAACCTTGGAAATGAAATTCACTTGGTTTCTATTTTTACCACCATTAAAAAAAATGGGAATAAATCTTAATTACTGAGGGAAAAACGTGACGTATAAACACACACTTTTTGGGGGAAAATTTTTTAGGCGTAGTTTTAGGCTAATTTTTTATTTATTTGATATTGTGTTTTTCTTGTTTTTATTTCTTGATGTGATGGAAGAATTGTTACCAGTTTCAGAGACAAATAATAATAATAATAATGATAATAATAATGATAATAATAATAATAATAATAATAATAATAATAATAATAATAATAATAATTTTAGATAATGTATACAAAATATATTCGGTATAGGATATATATATACTGTATATACATATATATATATATATATATATATATATATATATATATATATATATATATATATATATATATATATATATATATATATATATATATATATATATATATATACAGTACTGTAAATTGCACTCACTCCTCAATCATGTCCCCACTCATTTTTTTCACTTCCTTTACCCACCCCTCCAACACATACACACACACACAGTCTTAAGTATAGTCGACCTCAGATTTCAGTTGAATGGGGGGATCGAGCGATAGAAAACGGACATAGAGCGATCCGAGTCATTGATTCACAAGTCCTCCCTCTGAAGCGCCCTATCAGGGCTGGAGGGGAGACTGACAAAAAGACGGGTACTAATGGTCGACCGTCGCAACCTGTGGGAGGGCCTTTTTCCTGCTCCCTTGATGCTTCACTTCGGGGGAAATAAATTGCTGGAGAAATGGAACAGTCCACTCGTGTTCAGTTTGCTCTTTGTTTTGGGGATAATCGTCTTGTCAAAGAGCTTTTGAGAGGTACCAATGGGTGGAAAGAAATATGACCATTGTGTTTTTGTTTTGTTATTTTATCGTCTTTCTTGTTGTTTGTCGATGACGTAGTTGTGTGGTTCCGGATAATGGTCGTGAAAAGTAGAATCATCGCGTTTTTACTTTTGTTTTATTACTTTGTGATCATTGAGGTTCTGTAAATAAAGACGCTTATATAAAGTTCACTTTTGAAGTTTGTGGGGTTTGGGGAATTTTTTTTTTATTGAAATCATAAATAAAGTTTTAAGAGTCTAAGACTAGTGCTTTTATTTCTTAACATACGATAAAATATGTGTAATTTCTTTCCCACACTTTATTTTATATTTCAACTATTTGTGTTTTTTTTCTTACTTGTTTTTCTTTTCGATAAATAAATGACGCAGAGGAAAGGTTACATAAATATAATCAAATTTATTAATTAATTTTGAATACATAATCTCTGTACGTCTATTTAGGACAAAGTTTTGACAGTTTAAACTAATTCATGAATAATTTGTATACTTGTGTTGGTAAAGTTCATGTACACAATAAGAATAATCTAATCAATTACAATTAATTATGAATATGGTCACTGTGATTGGGTATTTCAAAATAATTTAATTACAACCATTCGGGCTGTAATCGATACATAATACTGAACGTGAATACAAAATAGGTAATAATATATTTTCTCTACATGGTAATACAGAACTCGTTTTCAATCCAAATTATACAAAATATAACAGTATTTATTTAAGCTATAATTTATACGTGGCTTTTAAAATGTGTTCAGGCGGCTTTATTCATCAATTCGGAAAAAATAGTAATAGGTTTTCAGATAGTAATTCACAGCTCATTTTAAATGCATATTTGGACAGTGTATTGTTATATATATGTATTTATTTATACGGAAATACTGTACATACACATTTTTTAATATGTTTTTATGTTCTATCACACGAGTTGAAAATGTTTTAATAATATGCACAAAATCTACATGTTAATTATTAGTTTTCTTTAAACGTATCTCTTAATATATATATATATATATATATATATATATATATATATATATATATATATATATATATATATATATATATATATATATATATATATATATTTCATGTAAATCCACAATGAAAACGTGGATAAGATAAATCTTGATAAAATCACACGGGAAAATGGAAACAACAGAGCACCTTAGCTTTCGTCTTTATTCAAGACATCTTCAGAGGCAACTGGACTACATGGACAGAGAGAGGCTTAAATATACAGGGTGACCTTAAAAACATGAGGTCAGGTCATAATGATGTCATCCACTAATCCCCACACCAACACACACGTAGAGGAGCTTAAGAGAAGGGGGTGACGTGACTAGCCATACATATATATATATATATATATATATATATATATATATATATATATATATATATATATATATATATATATATATATATATATATATATATGTATTTTATAATCTAAATACACAATATAATACAATTATATTAGCATGGGATCAAATGTTATACACAACACCTTCCTGATTTTCGTGGGGATCCCGTGAAGGTTTGTATTACAAGACCAACATTGTGTCCTTACTTGTTGTTGATGTGTGGGGACGATGTTGCTCTGGTAATACAGTCCTTCACCAGACCGACACACAATTCCTGTAAAGCAGTGAAGATATATTTTGATATGACAATGAGTTTTCTTCATATTGCAAAACCTTTTAACCTTAAGTGTCAGGGTAATTATCAATATATTGTTTTCTTATTAATTCCTACATCAATTTCAGTGTTTTGTTGAATTTCTGCCTCAGTCCAGAATATTATAGTAAATTTCAGATGAATATTAATTAGAGTCCATTTTGAATATTTTTTTCTTCAGAACTGTAGTAAATGTCTATATGAATATTTATTTGACAGAATTTTGAATATACGATTTAGTGAGTGAGCGTACTATATGACACACACACACACACACACACACACACACACACACACGTCAGCCATCCATCATTCTGGTAAAACACACATCGTCTCCAGTTATCACACTCACCCCCACTGCCTCAGTCACCCCCTACCTACCCCCCCCCACCCACCTGCTGAATCCGCATATTTCCACTAAAAGGGGTGCTAATCTCTTCCCTCAGAAATTCCTCTTCTATTTTCTCTTATTTTTTTTTCTCTCTCTCCTTCAGTTCTTCCCCTTCTCATACCCCCTACCCCCCCTTACGCTGCTGGCACAAGGTGTATGTTTCTCACGGGGATCTGAGTTGCCAGGTTCGAGTCCCTCCGTCACCACAACTTCATTGGGTTGAAAGGACGAGATAGAAAGGGGAAAATTCGGTCGATCTTTCAGGACATTTAACACGTCTTGCAAGTGAGTCATTCACCCCCTCCTCCCTTCCTCATCATCCCCCACCACCCCCCTCCCCCATCACCCCACCCACCCCCCTCCCCATCACCACCTCACCACTTACCCCCTTTCATCCTGATGTGTGGGCAGCCAAGTCTATAAAAGTGGCGGGCATGTTGGTGGACTGTGGCGGCCAGCATGACAGTGAGCTCCGGGGACATGTAGACTGTAGAGCCGAGTCTGTCTGTCTGTCTGTCTGTGAAATCTAAAGAAGGGCAGAAGAACGGAAACCCATCAGAAATAAGTTCTCAGTAGTTTTCTTTAGCTATACTTCCTTGAATTGACTTACTGTTTACTATCGTTTATATAAAAGCATAAATGTTGAAGTTATGTGAACTTGTATGACGATTTTACTGTCTGTCTGTCTGTCTGTCTGTCTGTTTAAATATAAGGAATAAAGTTTAGGACGAGGGTTTATGGAAATTGCGGCCATCATGGTAAACTGTGACGTATAACAACATGAAGATCTCTCTCACAAAATGGCGCACATGAATATTTTTGTGACGTAAATATCTGAGGAAATCTATGGCAAACAGAAGCGCTTTACTTTTCGTTTCTGTCCGTCCATCCGTGATATACCTGGACGGATATCTCTCGAACTAACGCACATCTTGAAATATTGCGCCGACCAGAGCTGGATCTCTACCAAAACCAGCGCTGATGTGGGTAAACTGTGACTTTGATTTGTTTATGGATCTGGATAAGCGAACAAGAGAAGAGTGCGTTGACCCTAACCTAACCTAACCTAACCTAACCTAACCTAACCTAACCTAACCTAACCGAACATAACCTAACCTACAGCCTAGCTTAGCCTAACCTAACCAAGCCAAAACATTCTTTAGATCGTTAGGTTAGGTTAAGTCAGGTTACGTTAAATTAAGGTTAGGTGCAGGTTAGGTTAGGGTAGGGTCTAATATGTTAAGGTAAAGTTAAGTTTATGTTAAGTTAGGTTCTGCCGCCGGAGAAATAAATGACTTAACGCTTTGTTTACTGTATCGTCGAACATAACTGGTCCTGATAATAAGGTTCATCTATTTAACCCAAGTAAGTTAGGAGAGAGAGAGAGAGAGAGAGAGAGAGAGAGAGAGACACCTTCAATCTAAAATGAACATCGTGGTGAGGCTGAGGGAGTCAGATGTTGTTTTGTGATACTGTACTAGTTTCCTGTCGTGTCTCCCTCTCCCTCGTCTCTTATTTTCTCTCTCCTTCTCTCTCTCTTCTCTTAATTTCTCTTTCTATCTCCATCCTTCTCTTATTTTACCTCTCTTATCTCTCTCCTCTTCTTTACCCTCTCTTCCTCTCTTGCGTATACTTATTTTCTCTCTTTATCTCTTTCTCATTCTGTTCTCTCATTCTCTCTCTCTCTGACCTTGCTCTACTATATGTGCTCAAGGTAATTTTTAACTCACTATGCGTGTTTGAGAGAAAGTGAGAGAGAGAGAGTGAGAGAGAGAGAGAGAGAGAGACAGAGAGAGAGAGAGAGAGAGAGAGGGGCGTGTGTGTAGGTGTCAACACAAATTCTGTCGTAAGTTCAAATTACGTAATCAGACTGCGCGTCTTGTTGGTGATAATCTTGAGAGCCAGAATGATCTATCCACACCACCTAACACACCTCATCCCAAAATAGCTCCTACCAGTCCCTGTCACTAAGGGCTGTTTTACCCTCCTCTCTGACAATCAATATTTACGCCTTTATAGATGCAGACGGATGGCAAACTTTAATGGCATAATTACGAAGTTTTGGAAAACAATTTGTGCCATACTTAAACACATTACCTGCGGAATATTCGTTCATGTTAGGTACTGGCACCAATACGTCACTAATGGCACTAATACGTCACACTATTGGCACTAACACGTCACACTATTGGCACTAACACGTCACACTATTGGCACTAACACGTCACACTATTGGCACTAACACGTCACACTATTGGCACTAACACGTCACACTATTGGCACTAACACGTCACACTATTGGCACTAACATATCACTACTGGCACTAACACGTCACACTATTGGCACTAACACGTCACACTATTGGCACTAACACGTCACACTATTGGCACCAACATCGCCACACCATTGGCACCAACATCACTACTGGCACTAACATCACACCATTGGCACTAACACGTCACACCATTGGCACCAACACGTCACACTATTGGCACCAACACGTCACACCATTATTGGCACTAACATATCACTGGCACTAACGCGTCACACTATTGGCACTAACACGCCACACTATTGGCACTAACACGCCACACTATTGGCACTAACATATCACTACTGGCACTAACACGTCACACTATTGGCACTAACACGTCACACTATTGGTACTAACACGGCACACTATTGGCACTAACACGTCACACTATTGGCATTAACACGTCACACTATTGGCACTAACACGTCACACTATTGGCACTAACACGTCACACTATTGGCACTAACACGTCACACTATTGGCACTAACACGTCACACTATTGGTACTAACACGGCACACTATTGGCAACTAACATATCACTACTGGCACTAACAAGACACACCATTGGCACTAACGTCACACTAATGGGTGCTAACACGTCACACTATTGGTACTAACACGTCACACTGTGGCACTAACACGTCACACTATTGGTACTAACACGTCACACTATTGGCACAAACACGTCACACTATTGGCACTAACATATCACTACTGGCACTAACAAGTCACACGTGGCACTAACGTCACTATTGGTACTAACACGTCACACTATTGGTACTAACACGTCACACTATTGGCACTAACACGTCACACTATTGGTACTAACACGTCACACTATTGGCACATATAACATATCACTCACACTGGCACTAACACGTCCACACCACACTATTGGCACTAACACGTCACACTATTGGCACTAACACGTACTAACGTCACACTATTGGTACTAACACGTCACACACACTAATATTGTACTAACACGTACACACTAACACGTCACACTATTGGGTCACACTATTACTAACACGTCACACTATTGGTCACACGTCACACTATGGGGTACTAACACGTCACACTATTGGCACTAACACTACACTATTGGTACTAACCGTTTAACACGTATTGGTACTAACACGTTACACTATTAACACGTCACACTATTGGCACTAACATATCACTACTGGCACTAACAAGTACACAACACGTGGCACTAACACGTATTGGCACTAACACTATTGGTCACACTGTGGCACTAACACGTCACACTATTGGTACTAACAAAATCACACTATTACTAACACACTACACTATTGGCACTCACACTATTGGTACTCACACTATTGGCACTATCACTACTGGCTTTCAACAAGTCACTACATATATCACTACTGGCACTAACAAGTCACACTATTGGGTACTAACCGTCACACTAACACGTCACACTATTGGTACTAACACATCACACACTAACTTACGTACGTACGTCACACTATTGAATTTACTAACACGTCACACTATTGGTACTAACACGTCACACTATTGGCACTAACACGTCACACTATTGGTACACAGCACTAACACGTCACTATTCACTAACATATCACTACTGGCTTTTCTTAAGTACTAACACGTCACACTATTGGCACTAACGTACTTACGTCACACTATTGGCACTAACACATCACACTATTGGTACTAACCGTCACACTATTGGCACTAACATATCACTACTATAACCGTCACACTAACACGTCACATATTGGCACTAACATATCACTACTGGCACTAACACGTCACACTATTGGCACTACACGTCACACGCTTTCATCCACACACTATTGGGCACGCACTAACAATTGGCACTAACACGTCACACTATTGGCACCTAATACACGTCACACTTTTGGCACTAACATATCACAACTGGCACTAACACGTCATATTGGCATAACACTATTGGCACTCACACTATTGTCCACACTATTAACACGTCACACTACACGTCACACTAGGTACTAACACGTCACACTATTGGCACACTATTTATATCACTACTAACTAACAAGTCACACTATTGGCACTAACTTACGTCACACTAACTAACACGTCACACTATTGGTACTAACACGTCACACTATTGGCACTAACACGTCACACTATTGGTACCACTATTGGCACTAACATATCACTACTATTGTGGCACTAACACGTCACACTATTGGTACTAACACGTCACACTATTGGTACTAACAACACGTCACACTAATGGCACTAACACGTCACACATCCACACTATTGATTTCTAACGTCACACTATTGGCACTAACAAGTAACTATTGGCACTAACCGTCACACTATTGGTACTACGTGGCACTAACAATCACACTATTAGCGCTAACACGTCACACTATTGGGTACTAACACGTCACACTATTGGTATAACACGTATTGTCATTGGTGCCTAAACACGTCACACACTATTGGTACCAACTACGCACTAACACACACTATTGGCACGTCAACATTGGCGCTAACACGTCACACTATTGGTACTAACCAACACGCACCATCACACTATTGGCACTAACATATCATATCACTACTGGCACTAACAACAATTGGCACTAACACGTCACGCTATTGGCACTAACGTACTAACACGTCACACTATTGGCACGTCAACACGGCACTCACACTATTGGTACTAACGTACGCGCACACTATTGGCACGTCACATATTGGCACTAACGTCACACCACACTATTGGTAACACGTCACACTATTGGCACTAACACGTCACACTATTATTGGCACTAACACGTACTAGTGGCACGTCAACATATCACTACTGGCACTAACACGTCACACTATTGGCACACACTATTGGCACTAACACAAGTCACACTATTGGCACTAACCGTCACTATTGGCACTAACACGTCACACTATTGGTCACACTATTGGTACCGCGTCACACTACACTACCGCGTCACTATTGGCACTAACATATCACTACTGGCACTAACAAGTCACCTAATGGCACTAACGTCACACTATTATTGGTCACACTATTGGTACTAACACGTCACACTATTGCTAACGTCACACTAATGGCACTAACGTACACTATTGAGTGCTAACCGTACTATTAGCGCTAACAAGTCACACTATTGGCACTAACATATCACTACTGGCACTAACACGCCTATTGGTCACACTATTGGCACTAACACGTCACACTATTGGCTATTGGTACTAACACTATTGGCACTAACACGTCACACTATTGGTACTAACACTATTGGTACTAACACGTCACTATTGGCACTAACATAACATATAACACGTCACGCTATGGCACTAACACGTCACACTATTGGCACTAACCGTACACTATTGGCACTAACATATCACTATTGGCACTAACCGTCACACTGGTAACA
>NW_024746367.1:2500-75000 GCF_018991925.1 Homarus americanus | reverse complement strand
CGAGGGTGGTGCATTAGTTAGCTGCCAAACCCTTCCAGTGCTTGGTGGTGGAGGTCACTAAGGGATAACATTTCCAGGGTGGAGAGAACGTTGGTGCAGCCGGAGTATTCTGCGCCGAGCATGATTCTGCAGGCCCTTTTCTATACCTTTTCTAGCTGACGTTGTTGGGTGGAATTGAGAGAAGACGACCAGGCTGGTGACGCATATGTTAGTTTGGGGAGAATAAAGGCGTTGTAGATGGTCCTCAGCTCTGGCCTGGGTGTCCCAAGTGACCTAAGTCGTCGTTGCATGTAGAGACGGTATGAGGCTGCCTTGACTGTGTTGTTTACATGGGCCTTCCAGTCAAGTTTGTTGTCTATAGTTACACCCAGGAGTTTGGCAGACTGCACCAGCTGGAGAGGATGGGCACCCACTGTGACTACTGGGGTTTGCACTGGAGTGGTGGCGGTATTGATGTGCATGACTACGGTTTTGGTGTGGTTGATGGTGACCTTATTTTCCGTAGTCCATGCCTGTAGCCTGTCCAGGGTGCCTTGTAGTGATGAGTAGTCTGGTGTGGTGTTGTCCACTGAAACCCCCACAGTGCAGTCATCCACGTACTTCCACCTGTGAGGAGTGTCCGATAGAGCGTCGTTGATCAGGATGAGGAAGCACAGTGGTCCCATCTTGGTCCCCTGGGGAACACCGCAGGTGAGGTGTTGGAATGTGGAGACCGAGCCCTAATTCCTCACTGCCTGGCGACGTCCACTCATGAAATCAGTGAGCCTTGAGACCAGGTTGGTGGGCAGCCCTAGTGCAATAGCCTTGTTGATAACAGTGCAGTGATCAACAAGGTCAAAGGCCTTCCTGAAGTTAACAAGGGCAATGGCCAGTGATGTCTTACGTTTCTGCAAGTTTTTGTGCAGAAAATCCAGAAAGCTCACCAAGCAGTGTGATGTAGAGGAGGTCCTCATATTGCCAAATTGCTGTGGATCAATTGACTGATAGATTCTGGCAAATGCCCACTCAAAAACAAAGTCCTCACAAAGTAGACTGGGTATGGGGGTAATGGTAACTGGCCTGAGGTCGTTAGGGGACTGTGGAGTGGTGACCTTGGGGATGGGGGTGACAAATGCGGTTTTCCATTCATTAAGGCATTTGCTTTGTCTGAGGGATGCATTAATAATAGAACAGAGGGGGGTGGCAAGTTCGACTGCAAACTCCTTGTATATTTGATTGGGAGGTCAATTGGGGTCGTGGAGCGTTTGGATTTAAATTTCAGGAGTTTGTTGTGTGTGTGTGTGTGTGTGTGTGTGCGTTGGTCCCTGTCATACGCTCAAACACAGGGCAGATTCGGTGTTGAGTGTAGTAGACCAGATTACGTATAAGAGTTGGGTACTTTACTGACGCCTTCAACTAGCATATACACACAGCAACAACACCACTAATAATAATAAAAATAATAATAATAATAATAATATTAATAATAATAATAATAATAAAAATAAAAATAATAATAATAATAATAATAATAATGATGATGATGATGATGATGATGATGATGATAATACAACCTACATTACATAATAAACAACTAAATAAATTAACAAACAAAAGAACATTACCCCTAAAAATAGATGACTTTAAAAAATAGATCTGTAATTCCTGAAGCTAAGGATTTATGCTATTTTTAATCCGTATTCCAGTAAGGTGATCAAAGACTTAACATAAGAGACTGAGCGAGGAAGTGTTGAAGACAAAAAGCACTACCTACCTTAACCTAACCTAACCTAACATAACCTTAACCTAACC
The DNA here is from genome assembly GCF_018991925.1 of Homarus americanus. Taxonomy (NCBI): domain Eukaryota; kingdom Metazoa; phylum Arthropoda; class Malacostraca; order Decapoda; family Nephropidae; genus Homarus; species Homarus americanus. The sequence goes on along the minus strand of NW_024746367.1, from coordinate 73,209 downwards.
TAACCTAACCTAACCTAACATAACCTTAACCTAACCTAACTAACCTAACCTAACCTAACCTAACCCTTACAATGTCTTCTATTTTTTCTAGCTATTTTTATTATATTTTTTTAATTATTGTATTTATTTTTATGGATTTTATTTTGGTTTTATTTCTCTAGTTGTTTTTGATCAGTTAGTCAATAGTGTTTAGGTATACAGGGGCATAAATTAGTGTTTACGTATACACGGGCATACATTAGTGTTTAAGTATACACGGGCATACATTAGTGTTTACGTATACACGGGCATACATTAGTGTTTAAGTATACACGGGCATACATTAGTGTTTAGGTATACAGGGGCATACATTAGTGTTTAAGTATACACGGGCATACATTAGTGTTTAAGTATACACGGGCATACATTAGTGTTTACGTATACACGGGCATACATTAGTGTTTGCGTATACACGGGCATACATTAGTGTTTAAGTATACACGGGCATACATTAGTGTTTACGTATACACGGGCATACATTAGTGTTTAAGTATACACGGGCATACATTAGTGTTTAAGTATACACGGGCATACATTCAAGAACCCGTACATGTCCAATACTTGTCAACATTGTGTAAAAAGAGTTCGAACTTAATCTGATTATTTGTCGGTGTTTGGAGAGAGAGTATGTATGTATGTATGTATGTATGTATGTATGTATGTATGTATGTATGTATGTATGTATGTATGTATGTATGTGTGTATGTATGTATGTATGTATGTATGTGTGTATGTATGTATGTATGTATGTATGTCAGACGCCACATTCAGAACCCAACACTTTTGTCAGCTAGTTGTTAAAAATTTCCAGACAGGGCTAGACAGACAGACAGACAGACAGAGACAGATAGATATAAACACAGACAGAGAGACAGAGTTGTATATACCACAGCTCATCCACTAATTGCCGTAATCCTGGAGTAAGGAGCTTTGATGTTGCGACAGTTTTCCTTGTAGTGAAGTTTCCCCTCACGAGTTGTAGCGTTCAGAGGCACCAATTAGCGAATCTTTCCTTAGAAAACTGTGTGAAACTTTTACTGTTGATGGTGTGTGTGTGTGTGGGTGTGGGTGGGTGTGGCCCAGGGGCAGGGGGTGGGTGGGAGGGAGGGGTGTGTGGGTGGGAGGGGAGAGCGAGTGAGTGAGTTACAGGTAATGAGTTACAGCCTGTACCCCGTCAAACCACCTTGCTATAGACCCGTCACAGCCTGTACACACGTCACAGTCTGTACCCCATCACACCACCTTACTATACACCCGTCACAGCCCGTACACACGTCACAGTAGGGCCTGGGACGGGTTCTATACCGCGGTGCAGGGGGTGTGAGTCGCTGGTCCCTCACAGAGCCAGGCAGAGCAGCGACATAACTCCCAACGGTATATCCTCCTGCCAGCCGTCTCTTACCTCCTGAACACCGCCACCAGGATGTAATTTTCTAGCGTCGCCAAATAAGAAATCGTAAATATACCGCCATTCTGCCAGGCGATCATTTCCCTCCCTCCCTCCCTCCCTCCCGTACACATTTTCAAGCGCCCCCTCCCTCCCTCCTTCCCTCAGCTTGCGTCCGTCTGCTGCAGTGAACTAAGAAGATGGAAGATCTTTAGAGAGGGAGGGAGGGAAGATTAGGTTGTAAGGGCAATGAAACGTTGGGAGGGGTCTTGAATGCTCCTCTCTGATGGAAGGAGGGAAGGACGGTAGAAGGGAGTAAGGGAAGGAAGGAAGAAAGGAAGAAAAGAGGCCCGAGGTTTGGAAAAGTTCTTTGAGAAGTAGCAGCAATATTCTCTCTCTTGCAGGAAGGGAAGGACACGTGAGAGAGAGGCACTGGAGAATAGAAAGAAGGAGGCAGGAAGGAAGGAAGGAAGGAAGGAAGGAAGGAAGGAAAGTGGAGGTCAGGTCAAGAGACATTTAGGAAGACGCTGTGATAGACTCTGTGAAGACGTTCCTTTGATGCTTGGATGGGAAGCTGACAGGAAGGACAACCTCCTTTGCCATGACACTACCTCCTACTGCCCCGCCAGCCCTGACAGCCCTGACACTACCCTACTGCCCCGCCAGCCCTGACACTACCTCCCACTGCCCCGCCAGCCCCTGACACTACCTCCTACTTCAGCCCCTGACACGACCTCCTACTGCCCTGCCAGCCCCTGACACTACCTCCTACTGCCCCGCCAGCCCCTGACACTACCTCCTACTGCCCCTGCCAGCCCCTGACACTACCTCCTACTGCCCCGCCAGCCCCTGACACTACCTCCTACTGCCCCGCCAGCCCCTGACACCAGCCCTGACACTACCTCCTACTGCCCCTGCCAGCCCCTGACACTACCTCCTACTGCCCCACCAGCCCCTGACCTCCTACTGCCCTGACCTACCTCCTACTGCCCCGCCAGCCCCTGACACTACCTCCACTGCCCCACCCAGCCCCTACACCTACTGCCCCGCCAGCCCCTGACTGCCCCGCCACCTGCTCCTACTGCCCCACCAGCCCTCTACCTCTCTGCCCCCAGCCCCTGACACTACCTCCTACTGCAGCCTGACACTACCTCCCACTGCCCCTGCCAGCCCTGACACTACCTCCTACTGCCCCCTGCCAGCCCTGACAGCCCCTGACACTATCTCCTACTGCCCCACCAGCCCCTGACACACCCTCCCACTGCCCCGCCAGCCCTGACACTACCTCCTACTGCCCCGCCAGCCCCTGACACTACCTCCTACTGCCCCGCCAGCCCCTGACACTATCTCCTACTGCCCCGCCAGCCCCTGACACTACCTCCTACTGCCCCGCCAGCCCTGACACTACCTCCTACTGCCCCGCCAGCCCCTGCCTAGCCAGCCCTGACACTACCTCCTACTGCCCCGCCAGCCCCTGACACTACCTCCTACTGCCCCACCAGCCCATGACACTACCTCCACTGCCCCGCCAGCCCCTGACACTACTCCTACTGCCCCCAGCCCCTGACACTACCTCTACCACTGCCCTGCCAGCCCCTGACACTACCTCCCACTGCCCCGCCAGCCCCTGACACACTGCCCCTGCCACCCCCTGACACTCCCTCCCACTGCCCCTGCCAGCCCCTGACACTACCTCCTACTGCCCCGCCAGCCCCTGACACTACCTCCACTGCCCCTGCCAGCCCCTGACACCTCTACCTCCTACTGCCCCGCCAGCCCCTGACACTATACTCCCCACTGACACCACCTCTACTGCCCCTGCCAGCCCCTGACACTACCTCCCTGCCCCGCCAGCCCCTGACTGCCAGCCCTGACACTACTCCTACTGCCCCGCCAGCCCCTGCACTACCTCCTACTGCCCCGCCAGCCCCTGCTGCCCCGCCAGCCCTGACACTACACTAGCCCCTGACAGCCCCCCACCTCCTACTGCCCCCCCCAGCCCCTGACACTACCTCTACCCCTGCCAGCCCCTGACACTACCTCCTACTGCCCTGCCAGCCCCTGACACTACCTCACTGCCCCGCCAGCCCCTGACACTACCTCCTACTGCCCCACCAGCCCCTGACACACCTCCTACTGCCCCACCAGCCCCTGACACTACCTCCTCCTGCCCCACCAGCCCCTGACACTACCTCTTACTGCCCCGCCAGCCCCTGCCTACTACTGCCACTGCCAGCCCCTGACACTACCTCTTACTGCCCGCCAGCCCATGACACTACCTCCTACTGCCCCGCCAGCCCATGACACTACCTCCTACTGCCCCACCAGCCCCTGACACTACCTCCTACTGCCCCGCCAGCCCTGACTGCCCCGCCAGCCCCTACCTCCTACACTACCTCCTACTGCCCCTGCCAGCCCCTGACACTACCTCCTACTGCCCCGCCAGCCCTGACACTACCTCCTACTGCCCTGCCAGCCCCTGCTGCCCCTGCCGCCAGCCCCTGACACTACCTACCTCTTACTGCCCCCAGCCCCTGACACTACCTCCCACTGCCCCACCAGCCCATGACACTACCTCCTACTGCCCCACCAGCCCCTGACACTACCTCCTACTGCCCCCAGCCCCTGACACTACCTCCTACTGCCCCTGCCAGCCCCTGACACTACCTCCTACTCCGCCAGCCCCTGACACTACCTCCCACTGCCCTGCCAGCCCCTGCCCCCCACCTGACACCAGCCCTGACTGCCCCTGCTGCCCCCCAGCCCATGACACTACCTCCACTGCCCCACCAGCCCCTGACACTACCTCCTACTGCCCCCCAGCCCAGCCCTACTGCCCACTGCCCCGCCACTGCCCCACCAGCCCATGACACTACCTCCTACTGCCCCACCACTGCCCTGCCAGCCCCCTGACACTACCTCCCACTGACCCACTACCTCCTACTGCCCCACAGCCCTGACACTACCTCCCTACTGCCCCACCAGCCCTGACACCACCTCCCACTGCCCCCCAGCCCCTGACACTACCTCCTACTGCCCCACCAGCCCCTGACACTACCTCCTACTGCCCCGCCAGCCCCTGACACTACCTCCTGCTATGACAACACATGGGTGGTGGAGTAGGTAGCTATGACAACACTCCCTTTCCATCTCCCTTTCACCTTCCTTCCTCTTTTCTCTTTCTCCACATTTCCTTTATCCTTCTTTCCATTTTCTCTTCTCTCTCCCCCCTTCCCTCCTCCTACCCTCCTCAAAGCCCTTAAGATGAGGGGAGGGGAGAGCGGGGGAGGGGGGAGAGGAGAGGGGAGGAAGAAGGTGCTAAGAGGAAGTGAGGTACGTGGGGATTAGAGGTGAGGGATAAGGGGAGAAGAGGGGAAGGTGTGAGAGATAAGGAGTGAGGGAAGGAGAGGGGAGGGGAGATAGTGTGAAGGAAGAGTACGAGAGGAATGAGAGGTTAGTGGGGAGATGAGAGGGGAGTATAGAAGAGGGGAGGAGGATATGAGAAAGTGTAAGAGGAGAGAAGGAGAGAAATGAGAAGTAAAGAAAGAGGGGAAAGGAGGAGAGGGAGTGAGTGATGAAGAGGGGTAAGGGAGGGAGAGGAGAAGGGGAGATGAGGGAGTGTGGGTGTGAGAAGGGGGAAGAGGGGGTGAAGAGGGGGAAGGGAGAGGGGCGCTATTCACCCACATCTCTGCTGCCTTAAGCTGGAAAGATAAGTCAGGGAGGCAGATCAAACATGGCGGATTTATAGCTCATTGACTCTGGTAATAAAGATGATGTGGTGAGAAGGTCGTAACCCTTAGATAAATGACGGATCTTTAGGAGGAGGAGGGGAAGGAAGGAGGAGGAAGGAAGGAGGAGGAGGGGTGGGGGGAGGAGGAGGAAGGAGGAGGAGGTAGGTGATAGGAGGAGGAGGAGGTGAGAAACTGGAAGAAAGAGAAGAAAGAAGAAGTGGCAGGTGATCCAGAGAGAGAGAGAGATTTGGGTTAGAAGATGGGGAGGGTATAAGAGGAGGTGAAAGAGGAGGGGGTAGGGTGGTAGGGGCAGTTAGGGGCAGTGTGGATACAGTGTACCGTTACCTATGGCCGCATCTGGGAGTATGAGGAATTAATTATTGTAAAGATGATACATATTCAAGTTATTATTCTCTCTCTCTCTCTCTCTCTCTCTCTCTCTCTCTCTGACTGTCTGTCTCTCTTACAATGCATATCTATCTGTCTATCTGTCGTCTATCTGTCTGTCTATCTGTCTGTCTATATCTGTACGTCTCTCTCTCACAGTTAATGAAGTAGTGTACAAGAGAGTGACACACCTCTCAATACTCAACCAAAACATCACAATCTAATTCACGACTATATGATTAATTTCTTCAGTGCCATATTGCAGGTACAGGTATAAAGCCCAGGTATAGTAATTAAGTGGTTTCAGGAGAATATTTATCGTGATTTCATGTAGTTGTTATCAGATTATATAGATGAAATAGATTAATTACATTCCTTGAGCAATGTCATTACAGGTAGAGATACAGGTAATAGTTTGTTTATTTTGATGTGTTAATTAAGATCTACCTGTACAATGTCATAATACAGGTACAGGAAGTGTATGGTTAAAGTTAGTGTAGAAATAATTAACTTATACAGGTAAAATATGTATTTGTGTATCACTTGATTATGTCCTTGTTATTCTGACACATAACGGAAAATCCTGACATTACTTAAACTATCCAAAAGGTGAATTACTCTGAAATGGCGTCCAAAGTTGCACTGGCACTGTAGTAACAAAATCAGTATTCTTGTCTTCAGTTGCGGAAGAAAATCTACGCGCGAATCTTTGAGAATCTTTGTGAGCGGATATGACGTAAGTGTGGTGGTTAGGTCCCGCCCCGTCACCCCTCTGATGGATGATGATTGGCTGCTGGAGTACCCCTCATTCTTCTTGCCAGTTCTCACAATACAAAACCTCACAAGGATAACAATTAAGCCCCATTAAACGTTCAATAAATTGATCTCAATCTGGGTAAAATTCACAAAAATCATCCTAAAAGTCGATTAAATTAAGTCACGTCATCCTGAAGGGAAATAATTAGTTAAATTTTGGCAAGTTTTCCGCTATGTTGGCAACACTGTCTCTCATCTGTCTTCCTCGACCAATGGCGTGGCAGAGCTGTCAAGGCGATGCCCAGGAGACCAGAATATTTATCAAATATTCCAACAAATTCGTATATTCTGGAAAAAAAACCTTCACTTTAAAATCTAATGATCACTTGAGATTTTAATGGCAGAACTGACTTACCTCTAGAGTGAATAATTTAGTCGATTTTAATGTTTTATATTTAAAGACAGCGACGAGATGTATTGGGGAATATTATTATCATTATTAATACTATGAATCTATTCAACAGTGCTTTAATAATTATAATTATTCCAATATCCAGTCTTCTCTGAATTTCACACGTACACACACACACACACACACATACCACTGTACTTTGCTGTCACTCGGAATCGAGCATGACGATCATCCAGCTATGAAACAAAGATATGAGTATTTAAAATGTTAATTTCGTTGATGAGCTCTGAGGTAATTCGAGAGGCCGATACGGGACCAGCAGGGACGTTTTTAGATGTTGCAAATGTGGAGGGCTACATCAAGTGCGGGAGGGGCAGCGACAGCGTCTTTCAGCCGCTGGCGCTTGTCTGTCTCGGTATGCAGTCGGGCTAACTCGAAATTATTGACACCTTCTCGTGCGGTGCTCGTCCAAGCGTGATGGTATGGAGTGATCGTCTCCCAGGTGAAGGGGTCGATTTGGCACTTTTTCAGGTTTGTCTTAAGACTATCGTTATACCTTTTCAGTTGCCCGCCGGCGTTACGTTTACTATTCGTTAGGTGACTGTAAAGAAGCTGTTTTGCCAATTTACTGTCGTCCATGCGGGTAACATGGCCAGTCCAACGTAGTTGTTAATGGATAATGGTAACCTCGATGCTCCTACAGTTGGTGTCAGCGAGAATACTGGCATTTGTTCTCTTGTCTTCCCAGCGAACTCGGAGGATGGAACGTAGACTACGTTGGTGAAAGTTTCAAGTGCCTTGAGATGACTCCTGTATGTGGCCCCACGTCTCACTGCCATACAGCAGGGTGGAAAGGACCACTGATCGATATATGTGTAACTTTGTAGATAATTTCAGCTCCCTACAACTGAAGAAACGGTTTCGGAGTCTGCCAAAGGCTCGAGAAGCACATCTGATCCGATGTTGAATCTCTTCATCGATGTCTGCAGTGGTGGACTGGTGGGAGCCGAGATACCGAAAATGGGTAACATTAGAAAGGGTAGTACCGTTAAGTTGGACGGATGGTGGAGGTATAGCTGAACCAGGGACAAGTTGAAATAGGATCTGAATCTTACGTGCATTCACCTCAAAGCCGAAATGTGCATACGTATCTGCGTAGGTGTTCGGGATCTCCTGTAGGTCGTGATCAGTGTGAGCGATGAGGGTTAGGTAGTTTGCGTACTGAATTTCAGTGATGGAAGCGGCCAACACCTTTGTTACTAGCTGTTGGAGTCGTCTTATGATGGAAAATCCTTTCATCCGGCAATGGATGTCCACCCCGCCGGCTAAATTGGCACCAGCACGAGTAAGGAAGGTAGGCAAGAAAATGGAAAAAGAGGGTTGGTGCCCGTTCGCATCCTTGTTTTACTCTCGTTTGGATGGATAACTCAGACTGGGTGTCATTGTGTAGGACACTGACGTTCATGCCATCGTGGAGTTGCCTCACAATGGCGATGAATTTTGGTGGGCAACCAAAACGGCAGAGGGTCCCTGTTGATCGAGTCGAAGGCCTTGGTTAGGTCGATGAAGGCCATGTACAGGTCGCGACGCTGTTCTCTGCATTTTTCCTGTATCTGGCGGGCAGCAAAGATCATGTCAGGGGTGCCACGTGATGGTCTAAAGCCACATTGAGATTCTGGGAGGAAGTTTTCCGCCTCAGGAAGAAGTCTGTTTAGGAGGACTTGGGCGATAATCTTGCCAGCTACGGACAGCAGCGAGATCCCGCTGTATAGTTGCCAAAGTCTGATCGGTCTCCCTTGTTCTTATAAATATTGACGGTGGAGGCGGCTTTTAGAGCTTGGGAGATTTCCTCCTTCTCCCAAATATTTTCCAGGTGAGAGTGGCGCACACACACACACACACACACACACACTTTCGGGTGGTGTTTTATCGTCGACAACCAATTTAATTTTCTATTACATGTGATTGAGAGGCGATGGTGTTGTAGTTATATTCTGGGGTATGATGGCGGGGTTATGTATGTATGTATGTATGTATGTATGTATGTATGTATGTATGTATGTATGTATGTATGTATGCATGTATGTATGTATGTATGTATGTATGTATGTATGCATGTATGTATGGTATGTATGTACAACCCAAACCTTTTCCATTACGAAGTAGAATATGAAATATATCTAAAAAAATTGTAACACTGCATATACTGTACTCCTGAAAATAAGGCTAAATATATTTCAGAAAGATAAACTTATGAAATATATCTTGAAATATATCAAACTCTAAAGATTTATAAAGATTCTAGAGTAGAACTGATACGAAAAAAAAGATTGTGATGATAATTATTAAAGTTTTATTCAACTCCAGCAATACTGTGAAATATATCCTGAAATATACTTAAGGGTTGTATATTCATCCCAGAGCTGTACTAATGTGAAATAGATTGTGAAATATATTAGAACTTTTTTTTTTTATATAATAGGTTGGAGGGTATGCGCGCCATTGTGTTTAATTAGGCAAGTATCATATAACTCAGCCAAAATAATGAAAATTTTAATGACATTTTTCCCCACGAAATTCCTAATTGGCGCTTGACAGGAATTATCTAAATTGAATTAATTTATAAATTGTAGTAGCTAATTGAAGGTTGGCTTGTGTGTGTGTAATAATCATAACCGGATCCAAAATTTCAAAATAAAACGCTCAAGTTTATTTTGATTAGTGTAGGTTAGGTTAGATGTGGTCTACATCTAGAACCTAAAACTGTTGTCACCAAACTCCTTATTCCCTTCCCTTCCTCCCTCTTCCCCCATTTTCCCCTCCATTCCCTCCTCCTCTCCTACCTGCTCCGAAGTCCCTCCTTATTCCTCCTCCCCTCCTTCCTCATCTTCTCTTCCCTCCTCCCCTCTTACCTCCATTTCCTCCCAAATCATCAAATATCTCTTCCTATCTCTTATCAACCTTTGTCCTTCTTCGGTAAATTTACGAAAAATGGGAAAATTAAAGAGAAGAAATTATTGTCATTTTCTCTCGCTTGTCTCTCCTTCCTTTCACATCTGTTCCCAAAATTATCCAGTTTCTCTTTCTGGATGTTATTGCCCTCTCTCCTTCCTCCATAAATATAGCAGAAGTGATAAATAGAGAAGAGAGAAGGAGAGGAATTGGGTCATTTCTCTCTTTCTATTTCCCTTTTTTTCTTTGTCTTCTCTTTCTCTATTTACCATCTCTCTCTCTCTCTCTCTTTCTCTATTTACCATCTCTCTCTCTCTCTCTCTCTCTCTCTCTCTCTCTCTCTCTCTCTCTCAAACTTACCAAAAATCATGGTATGTTTAGGCTTCCCACATATATTGTAAAGAGTTATATATACATGTTGCTGAAATCTCTACATAAAAAATACAATTACATTTCTCTTTATCGATTCATAAGGGATGTGGGTCCCATAGGCATGACGGTCAGTTAGGGACAGTGTGGATACGACAACATTGTAAACACTATCCCCCCAAAAAGTATCTTTACAGGGGAGTTCGATGGATTTCAAAATGAACACCGCGACTCCCGTTGTCTAGGTAGGGTTGTCAAAATCTTTCGTCCGTTGTGTCATATTGTCTAGCACAAAATTGTTAAGATACTTTATGGTATCCTTGGCCGACACTGTACTCGACCACCACAACATACTCATCTGTAAAGTTAGGTACACATTTACAGTGAAGTGAAATGGGAGTGCCCCGGGATTGAACCATCGATCCTTAGGACAGGAGACAAGCGACTGTATCCACTCGGCCGTAAATTTGTCTAAAACGTGACCAATTTCGGTAATGTTATTGTATAAACAGACAAGTAACTGACAGGCGGGTGTGGGAGTGTTATATCCTCCGTCTTGCTGATGTGTGGGGGGGAGTCAAATGAATAACTACTGAAACAATACAGTACATGTTGTAACTCTCGTTTGATTCATCGTAAAATGAATAAACCTTTAATTTTGGACTCTCGTTTGACTCCTGGTGAAATAAATAAATAAACAAATAAAGTTATTATTCAGACTCACGCTTGACTTCTGGACCAATACTGCCGCGTTTATTAGATAAATTCTCCATAAATATTACAGGAAATATTATTTTACCATTACTGTATAACGAAATATCAGATAATATTTCTCACCTCTGTGTTAATACTGACAATATTTACTGAGTCAAAGTCTGGATATTTTGATAGAATTTTTGGATAATGAAAGAAGAGTTATGTGAAGAAAATGTTGTGGCCGAGTGGGTACAGCGCTTACCTCTTGTCCAAAGGGTCATTGGTTCGATCTCCGACACCCTTAGTCTACTCAGCTGGAAATGGGTACCTGACTTTAGAAGTTGGGGAAGTGAAGGTGGTCAATTACAGTGTCTGGCCTCCTTGTGTACCGAAAGTGTAGTATACTATGTATTGTATTCACACTGTCCCGAATGTGCCGCCACATCCCCCCAGCTGTGGTACACTACACAACATGGATCCCCCAGCTGTGGTACACTACACAACATGGACCCTTCCAGACGTTGGACACTATACAACATGGACCCTTCCAGACGTTGGACACTACACAACATGGACCCTCCTAGACGTTGTACACTACACAACATGGCCCCTTCCAGACGTTGCACAGTACACAACATTGACCCTCCCAGACGATGTACACTACACAACATGGATCCCCCAGACGTGGTACACTACACAACATGGATCCCCCAGCTGTGGTACACTACACAACATTGACCCTCCCCAGACGATGTACACACTACACAACATGGATCCCCCAGACGTGGTACACAACACAACATGGATCCTGGCTGTTGGCACACACACAACATGGATCCCCCAGACGTGGCACACTACACAACATGGATCCCAGCTGTGGTACACTACACAACATGGATCCCCCAGACGTGGCACACTACACAACATGATCCCCCAGCTGTAGTACACTACACAACATGGATCCCCAGACGGGTACACTACACAACATGGATACACAAACACACAACATGGATCCCAGACGTGGCACACTACACAACATGATCCCAGACGTGGCACTACACAACATGGATCCCCAGACGTGGCACACTACAACATGGATCCCCAGACGTGGCCACACTACACAACATGGATCCCTCAGACGTGGTACACTACACAACATAGATCCCCCAGACTGGTACACACACAACATGGATCCCCCAGACGTGGTACACTACACAACATGGATCCCCCAGACGGCACACTCACAACATGGACAGACATTGGCACACACAACATGGATCCCCAGACGTGGTACACTACACAACATGGATCCCCCAGACGTGGCACACTACACAACATGGATCCCTCAGACGTGGCACACTACACAACATGGATCCCCCAGACGTGGCACACTACACAACATGGATCCCTCAGACGTGGCACACTACACAACATGGATCCCCCAGACGTGGCACACTACACAACATGGATCCCCCAGACGTGGCACACTACACAATATGGATCCCCCAGACGTGGTACACTACACAACATGGATCCCCCAGACGTGGCACACTACACAACATGGATCCCCCAGTCAGGATTGAATAAAGGTGATATAACAAAGGTAATTAAATAACCCAAATAGAAACGAACGCGTATCAATGGTCTGGGATTAAACAAATTGAGTTTTAGGCGTGAAAGAGGTCAACATTGATCTCAAAATTGAGTTGTGGATGAGTGGAACAAGTTACCAAACACCATTGTGACTCGAACACATCATATACCGTAGGTTGGACAGATAAAAAGAGTGGTATGGGTGGGTGTAAACAGGGCTGCCTATAGTATGGACCAGTACACCTACAACAGTGGCCTCCATTCTAGTATTACTTATAATATCTTAAAGTCATTTGTGAGAAGTGTGAGATAAATACTTAGTTTATATAAAGGGGGTTGCTGTTAACGCCCTTTCCTTCCTCGTCCCCTTCTCCTCTTCTCCTCCTCCTCCCCTTCTCTTTTTCCTCCTCCTCCTCCTCCTCCTCTCCTTCTTTTATTGCCCTCATTTTTATCCTCTCCTCCCCCTCCCCTTTCCATGATTCTCCCCAACGTAATATCCCCAACTCCCCAAGATTCCCCACAAACTTTTACTTCCTAACATTCTAAACTTTCTCCAATTCTCTCCAACACTCCACAACATTCCCTAAATCCCCAACACCTCCCACCTCCCCAACACACACACACACACACACACACACACACACACACACGGTATCGATTCAATCCCTTTGGGCATCGCTAACCCCCTAAATTATTCTTTACACCTAAGGTTAAAGAGAGAGAGAGAGAGAGAGAGAGAGAGAGAGAGAGAGAGAGAGAGAGAGAGAGAGAGAGAGAGAGAGAGAGAGAGAGAATACATGTATGGAAAGAGACCTGATTGTTTTCTCCCTTTGTTTTCTCTGTCTTTTTCTCTCCGTGTATCTCTCCTTCTTTCTTAATAATAAATAATAATAATAATAAACGGTTTATTAATAGAGTTGCAGCCAGTGGCTGAAAATATACAGACTTACATGTGATTTAGACATAATAATATACGTTCAATACATTTACAGGGCTGTACAGTACATAAATCAGGAGTTGGTTATTATTTTAACAATAGATGGGATGGTGCTGTTCTTATATCTATCAGTGCGGGCTCTGCGAGGTGGGCGGGGGACTGCCGGTGGCAGTATGTGGCGATGACGAGGATGGTGCAGTAGTCCACTGCCAAACCCTGCTAGTGCGTGGTGGTGGAGGTAATTGAGGGATGGCATTTCTAGGGTGGAGAGAGCGTTGTTGTAGCCTGAGTATTCTGCGCCGAGCATGATTCTGCAGGCCCTTTTTTGTACCTTCTCTAGCTGACGTTGTTGGGTAGAGTTGAGAGAAGACGACCAGGCTGGTGACGCATACGTTAATTTAGGGAGAATAAATGCGTTGTAGATAGTCCTCAGCTCTGGCGTGGGTGTCCCAAGTGACCTAAGTCGTCGTAGCATGTAGAGACGGTACGAGGCTGCCTTAATAGTGTTGTTTACATGGGCCTTCCAGTCCAGTTTGTTGTCTTTAGTTACCCCAGGAGTTTGGCAGACTGCACCAGCTGGAGAGGATGAACACTGTGTGACTGCTGGGGCTTACACTGGAGTAGTGCTTATTGATGATGTGCATATTCTGGTTTTGGTGTGGTTATTGTTGGGCCTTGTTCTCAATAGTTCATGCCTGCTTAACCTAATCCAGAATTGCCTTAGACGATGGAGTGATCCGGTGAGATGTGTCACCCGTATTAACCCCCCACCGAAGATGCAGTCATTAACGTTCTCCTGTCTCCTGTCTGTCTCCTCACTTATTTTTTTCCTTGTCTGTCTCTCTGCCTGCCTCTCCTCTCTCTCTCCCTCTCTATAATCTGTCTGCCTAATGTTTTATCTCTACTGTCTCTCTCTGTATGTCTGTTGACTTTCTCTCATCTCTCTCTCTCTCTCTCTCTCTCTCTCTCTCTCTCTCTCTCTCTCTCCCCCTCTCTTTCTCTCTACCCGTGTCTCTGTGTCTATCTCTGTTTATTTATCTCTTAGTCTCCACACATATTGGTCCTCCATTACACGCATTCACACACACACACACACACACACACATCCTGTCAAAGTAATTGTTATTAGTATTATTACTGTAGTATTAGTTACATTACTATGACTATTACTGTTAACATTACTGTTTAATTCAGTATCTTAATTTATATATATTAATATTATTTTATTACCATCAATAATATCATATTGATATTTTCGACGTGTAAAATAGTTATATGAATAAGACAATATTGCGTAGCAGGTCAGATGTTACCGCGACAGCAGGGCGAGATATTGCCATGGCAACCATAGAAAATATTACCATGACAACCAGGGCGAATATTACCATAGCAACAAGAGAATATTACCATGACAACAAGAGAATATTGCCATGACAACCGGGAGAGATATTACCATGGCAATCAGGGCGAAAAAATTACCATAGCAACCAAGGGAAGATATTACCATGACAACCAGGAGAAATATTACCATAGCAACCAGGCTACAGAATGTACCGCGACAACCAGGGCCGGTCGACAGGTGAAACCGAGGTCGTTTGTTTTTGACGCTGAATTGTGAAGATAAAGACGTTTATCCTTCTTCTCTTCGCTCGTCGCTAGAATAGGTTTGGCGTTTATCGCTAACTTGTGGCGCCAGCCGCTAGAATGAGTTTAGGTGGTTGACATGGGAATGGAGGAGGAGAAGGGATAGGGAGAGTGAGGAGAAAGGGGGGGAGAGCGAGGGAGGGTGAGATGAGGTTGGCGGTAGAAGTGAGGTAGAAGGGAGGGAGGAAATGGGGAGAGGAGGGGCAAGGTGAAGGAAGGAGGAGGGAGGGGGGTGAGGAGAGAGTTATGCTTGAGGAAAGGGAGGGAGAAAGACCTGGGAGGGGTAAAGGAGGAGATAAGAAAGGAGAGGAGAGTACAGGAGAGGAGGTGAAAGAAGGAGAGGAGGAGGGAGGAGGAGGGGGTGTACGCGGTGATATTTCAATGCTAATGGGAAACTTGTGTGTATGGGTGTGGTTAAAATTAATATGTATGTATATGTATGTATGTGTATATCTGTGTGGCAGAATTATAGTAGAGTGTACACTAAAAAGGTATTTTGTAAATATGGGATGACATATTTGACGGCTGTTATACTCATGGGGAGAGAGAGAGTGTCAGGGAGAGTGTGGAAGTGTTAGCCTCAACAACACGACGAGTTTCTTTGATAATAGATCAGTTTTATTTTCACTCCAACAAGATTTTATGGGAGTGGGGAGATAGGAATCTCTCTCTCTCTCTCTCTCTCTCTCTCTCTCTCTCTCTCTCTCTGCTGTTGCTCCCCCAGTCTCTCTCCACATTCTCTCATCATCTCAGTCTCTCTTACTATCTCCTTCTCTCTCACCGTATTTGTCTCTCATTATCCTCAGATTTCTCACCGTCTCCTCCATGCACCTCATCACCAGCCCCCCCACCCCCACCCCCACCCACCCCCGCCCACCCTGGACCCCATTTCATTACACTTACCAGAAAAAAAACGCGGCAGGTGAAGGTGGGTCGATGGAGGTAGGTGGAGATTGGAGGTGGAATGAGTGTAAATGGTGGAGTGGGGGGTGGAGAGAGAATGGTGGAGGCCAAGGTGGGCGTGGAGTGGTGTAGGCGGGTCGATGGAGGTGGGTCGGTGGAGAGAGTGGGTGGGTGTAGGTGAATGGGTGGGGGTGGAGGTGAATGAGGTGGGCGTGAGGCGTGGGTGGGTGTGTGGGTGGGTCGATGGAGGTGGGTCGGTGGGTGGATGGAGTAGGGGTAGAGGAGTGGGTGGAGGTAAAGGGTGGGCGTGGGTGGGTGTAGGCGGGTCGATGGAGGTGGGTCGGTGGAGGTGGATCGGTGGGGGGTGGATGGGTGGGGGGTGCAGGGGAGTGGGTGGAGAATGAGGTGGGCGTGGGTGGAGGTGTAGGCGGGTTACTCCTGTAAGAGCTTATACATATAAATTACATCTTCCCTTGATCTTGTTTCATCCTTGAAGGTGAGGTGAGGTGAGGTGAGGTGGGGTGAGGTGGTGGTGAGGTGAAGTGAGGTTAGAGTGAGGTGAGGATTGGGATTATAACGAATAAGGTGTTGAATTGAAGGAGGGGGAGGAGAAGTTGGAAGGGGGCAAGGTGATGAAGGGAGAAGGGAAGAGAATGTGTGGAGAAAGGGAAGAACAGGGAGGGGAGGTGGGAGGAGGGGAGGAGGTGGAGGGGGTGGAGAGAGAGGGATCCTGAATAAAAAAAGAAGATTCTTAAAATAAAATTCCGCCTCCATCAGAACATCTCATTATCAAGAACCCGAGTTGTAGCCTTGGTGTAGATGGATCAGGTTGTAGCTCCAATGTAGATGGATGGGTTGTAGCCCGTGTAGATGGGCAACAGGTTGCTGGCCCCAGGCGCAAATGGATCGGGTTGTAGCCCCCCGTGTGGATGGGATCAAGTTGTAGCCTTGGTGTAGATGGACCAGGTTGTGGCCCCATTGTAGATGGACCGGGTTGTAGCCTGTGTAGATGGACCAGTTACAGCCACTCGTGGAGCTGGATGGGGTTCTTTCCCTGAGTGTGGCCAGATGGATCAGTTTGTCAGCCCCCGTGTGTAGATGGATCAGGTTGTAGCCCCCCGTGTAGATGGATCAGGTTGTAGCCTTGGTGTGTAGATGGATCGGGTTGTGGCCCCCGTGTAGATGGATCAGGTTGCTTGGCCCCATGTAGATGGATCAGGTTGTAGCCCCCGTGTAGATGGACCAGATTGTAGCCCTCGTGGAGCTGGACAGGTTGTAACCCTGGTGTAGATGGATCAGGTTGTAGCTCCCGTGTAGATGGATCAGGTTATGGCCCGTGCTGAGAATGGATCAGTTGTAGCCCGTGTAAATGGACCGGTTGTAGCCCTCGTGGAGCTGGACAGGTTGTAACCCTGGTAATGAATGGATCAGGTTGTAGCCCCCCGTGTAGATGGATCAGGTTAGCCAGCCCCCGTGTAAATGGACCGGGTTGTGGCCCTCGTGTAGACTGGACCGGGTTGTAACTTCCCTGGTGTAGATGGTTCGGGTTAGCAGCCCCGTGTAGATGGATCAGGTTGTAGCCCCCGTGTAGATGGATCAGGTTGCTTAGCCCGTGTAGATGGACCAGATTGTAGCCCTCATTGGAGCTGGACCGGGTTTGTGACACCCTGGTGTAGATGGATCAGGGTTGTAGCCCCGTGGCAGATGGATCAGGTTGTAGCCCCCGTGTAGATGGGATCAGATTAGCCCAGCCTTGGTGTAGATGGACCGGGTTGTAGCCCCGTGTAGATGGACCAGGTTGTGGCCCCCGTGTGAATGGATCAGATTGTGGCCCGTGTAAATGGACCCGGGTTATAGCCCCCGTGGGCTGGACCAGGTTGTAACCCCGTGGGCTGGACCAGGTTGTAACCCTGGTGTAGATGGATCGGGTTGGCTCCGTGTAGATGGATCAGGTTGTAGCCCCGTGTAGATGGACCAGGTTGTAGCTCCCGTGTAGATGGACCAGATTGGCCCCCGTGTAAATGGACCAGATTAGCCCCAAATGTAAATGGACCAGGTTGAGCCCGTGGGCTGCGTGACAGGTTAAGGCCCCGTAGAGCTCCGTGGAACTGGGCCAGGCAGGAGATCCTCAAATAACTCGCTTATGAACCTACCATGAACCATTTCTGAGCTTCGTGGAGTGAATGAACAGCGTGAAGGAGGGACCAACTGTTCCCTCACCGGGGCTGTTTTTTGACAGGGGAGGGAGGCAGGAAGGGGGTGGGGAAGGAGAAAGGATGGTAGAGGTAGAAGGGAGGAGGGGCTTGAAGATGCAGGGATGGGAGTGAGGGCTAGGGAGTAATTCAGGAGGATGGGGGGGGGTCCGAAATTTTGCATATGATAAACTTCACATCCACTGTCACTGAGTATTTGAAAAAAGGTTCCTCCATTAGTATCTCAGTATCACCCCTGACACATTGGCTGTCTGTGAAGGGGAAGAAACGAACTCGACCTCTAACTCCTTCACTGAGTATATCAATCTTGATGGGGGAGGGGAGGAAGGGGAAGGAAGGGAGGAAGGAATCAGGGAGGGAGGTGAAGGAACAAGGCGTGATTTATGTGAGGAGGGAGGGATGGGTAGGAGGAGGGCGGGAGGATGAAGAAGCAGGAAGATTTATCATATGAATTGGGAGGGAGGGGGGGGGAGGGAAGGACGCTGTTCGTGTCTATGTGTGTCTGTATGTCATGTCATTGTTTTAATACCTGTATCTGTGTTTATGCCGACATACCTATACAAGTGCTTCTCTGTACCTGGGTTTATATCTGTACCTACTGTATATGTCAACCTATACTTGTACCCCAACCTATATTACTCGACCTCTCGACATAGACTACTGTTTCAGGTCGAGTGAAATGAAATATATATACGACTGGATGGAGTCTATTAGGATATATATCAACGCACAGGTATTAAGTGACTATTGACTCGCAGAACTCACCTGTGGGATCCGGCGAGCTGGGTCCTCAGGTAGTAATTAAATTGGATTAATCTTCTGGTCATCTGCCACTCAATAATAACCTAAGGAAGGAGGGAGGAGGGGGGGAGGGGAGGGAGGGGAGGGGAGGGGAGGGGAGGGAGGAGGGGAGGAGGGGAAGGAGAGAAGGAGATAAATAGAGAAAGAGGGAAGAGAGAGACAGAGAGTAGGTGAGCTGTGAGGGTTACAAGGAAGGGCGGGAGAGAGGGAGGTGGAGGGAAGGCAGATAGGAGGAAAGGATAAGGAGGGAGGGAGGGGTGGAGGGAGGGAGGGTGGGGGAGGGAGGGGAGGTGAAGAGAGAAGGAGATAACAGAGAAAAGAGGGAAGAGACAGACAGAGAGAATGGTGAGCGAGGGTTGGAGGAAGGGCGGGTGAGAGGGAGGGAGGGAAGGTTAGATAGGGAGGAGAATAAGGGAGGGAGGGAGAGTGAATACATAATACAGAATTAACAAAATACAATACATATCAAAGGGTCAAACAATATTACAGAAGGTACAGTCAACCAGAGATTCATTAACCTCATCCTCGGTCTCGTGCTCGCAGTTTTACCTGGCAATACTTGGTAATGGAAGGCTGTATGTAACGGTGATTGTGCTTAGTGGATTCTATTTTCAGCTGTATAACTATCAGGATAAATATTAAACAATCCAAAGGTAACAAATATATTATAATAAACTATTCGTTGTTATTTTAGATCATTAGAAGTTTCCAAAGTTAGTATATTTCCTTAAATGATGAAGACAATTATATTAATGAATTGGCAACTCAACTACAACCACGTCTGTCTCAAGATTCTCACATAAAATTTTCTTAAAAAAACAAAAACAACGAAAAACAAAGAAAACTAAAAAAAAAATATATAGGAAAAAACAACTTGACAAAAACACAAGAAAATATGAACAACAAAAATACATAAATCAGGTGTAAAATGAAGCGACGCGGTGACCTAACCACCCCAAGTCACAGTTAGTACACACCTGTTATAGTCTCCACACCTGGTACACACACCTGACACCCTCTACACCTGATACACACACCTGAAACCCTCTACACCTGATACACACACCTGACACCCTCTACACCTGATACACACACCTGACACCCTCCACACCTGATACACACACCAGACACCCTCTACACCTGATACACACACCTGACACCCTCCACACCTGATACACACACCTGACACCCTCCACACCTGATACACACACCTGACACCCTCCACACCTGATACACACACCTGACACCCTCCACACCTGATACACACACCTGACACCCTCTACACCTGATACACACACCAGACACCCTCCACACCTGATACACACACCTGACACCCTCTACACCTGATACACACACCTGACACCCTCCACACCTGATACACACACCTGACACCCTCTACACCTGGTACACGGAGACGAGAGAGGACGAAAATAAACAAGTAATATTTGGTTAAGTAACGAGAAATAAACAAAAAATAACAACAGCACAACTACAAGCAATTAACAACAAACAAGTAAACCCAAGGTGGCTGGTTGTATGTTTGTATAGTCACTGGACAACAGGTAGTAGTATTGTTATGCCACGTATTGCAATGTTGCACAGGAGGGCCAAATAGCATACAGAGTTACTAAAATGCTTATAGGTTCAGTTGAAATGCCCCTCATTAATTAAGTGTACAGCGTTGTGAGATCCTGGGAGTAGAGGCATCAACAACAAATGAGTAGGTTAGGTTAGGTTAGGTTCGGTTAGGTTAGGTTAGGTTCGGTTAGGTTAGGTTAAAGAGGATTAGGTATACGTCAGGTTTGGGTTAGGAAGGGTTAGGTTAGATTGGGGCAGCCTCGAGGGTTTGAGTCGCCCTCCAAGTGGTCAAGTGGGATATATTTCACACTCAGGCGAGGCGGTAGGGTCTGCCAGTGATTTGTCGGCCATTATTGAAGCGCTAAAGTGTTACTTGTAATTCTGACTCGTTAATCTTCCGTAGGCCAAGTTGGTGAGTGTCTGTCTGTCTGTCTTGGGCCCCTCGCCGCTGAAGGGCTTAGGCTAATTCAAGAAGGATTAGCTGTTGGGTTAGGGATGAGAAAGAGTAAAAGACGAGGTAGAGGAAGGGGGTGAGAAGGTGAGAAGGTGAGGAAGGCAGGAAGGGGTGGGGTGAGGGGAAGTAGGGGTGAGAAGGGTGAGGAAGGATGAGGAAGGTGAGGAAGGTGAGGAAGGTAGAGGAAGGAGGAAGGGTGAGAAGGGGTACAGGGAGGGCAAAAACGAGGAAGGAGAAGACTGGTGGGAGGAAAGAGGGGGAGGTAGAAAGGAGGGGGAGGTAGGAGGAAACAGGGGTGGGGTGGAGAAAAATAATACTGGGGTGAAATATACTCACAGGGACACTGGATCTGAATCGTGGGAAAATATTTTTCACTTTAGTATTTTAATTCAATATTTGTCTCTCTAACTCTGGTTACCGTGTGATGTTTTGGCCCTGAGAGAGAGAGAGAGAGAGAGAGAGAGAGAGAGAGAGAGAGAGAGAGAGAGAGAGAGAGAGAGAGAGAGAGAGAGAGAGAGAGAGAGAGTTCAACAAGGGCATATGCCTGAACACCCAGTAAAAGAATACATATTTTTTCACATTTCAGAAAATAAAAGAAAATTGTAACATTTTGACTCAACACTAACCTAACCTAACCTAACATAACATAACCTAACCTAACACTATAGTAACCTAACACTAACGTATCCTAACCTAACCTAACCTAACCTAACCTAACCTAACTTCCTAGGTAGCGTTAGGGGGTTAATATTATGTAAAAATAATCTAAGGGGGATAATATTTCAGGTGACCAAAATATTACCATTATATAACAATTCATCAAATCGTAATTAAGTCATTAAAACATTATTGAAGAAATGAGGGAATACTTCAGTAATATTTCTTGGTGAACGGAAATAAAGTCATAGAAAAAAAAGTCAAAGAAAAATCCACAAATTTTACTAGGAAAAAAGTCAAGAGAAAAAAAAGCAATTAAATTTAAATACCATTAACAATTAAAGTAAAATATTAAGTTAGGTTAAGTTAGGTTAGGTTAGATTAGGTTAGGTTAGGTTCTGTGACTTTTTTCCCTAGATTCATATTTATAATACCAGGTCGTCTCCCACTCTTCTTCCTGGGGTTGAAATATAACCAGACTCAATATTCCTATGACACCGGTGACATATAGCTCCAGTCAGTGTGGATGATGATGATATACTGACCTTTGTCGGTGGGTCAGGGTGGGTCATGGTGGGTCAGTGGGGTTAGGTGTCAGGGCGAGATTCTCTTATTGTTAAACTCTCCCCGGACGTCTGTTAGGTCTGGTTAGGCAGGAATATCTGCCCTGATGTTTGGATGGATGGATGGATGGATGGATGGATGGATGGACGGGTGTGGGTGGGTGGATGGATGGATGGATGGATGGATGGACGGGTGTGGGTGGGTGGATGGATGGATGGATGGATGGATGGACGGTGGTAAGATGGATGGATGGATGGATGGACGGTGGTGGATGGAGATGATGGATGATGATGGATGGATGGATATATAAATAGATAAAGCCAGCAGTTGCTTATACCCAGAGTGATGTACCTCTCTACATGTTTAATGGTTGAGGATTAGTGTACTGTGTGTGTGTGTGTGTGTGTGTGTTCCTTAGGGCATTTCTACAGTTTTGAAGATAAAAAGCTGAAATTTGATAGGGAGGTGCGGGTGGCCGAGGGGGTGGTCGTACACTGTATTCTGTCCTTCCACCCGATGAGAGATTGGGTAACTCACTGAGTACTTACAGCATCAAAGACCTTAGTTTATTGAGACGCAGTAACGCATAACGTCAACACCTAGACTCCATAAGTATGACAGGTGATCAATAATGGAGTGTGTACTGTATGAAGTCATTTTTTAGACCCCAGGCAATACGATCTTCCTTTATTATCGTTCCTTTATCGCCATCCAGGACAGACGCGGAAAAAAAGACACTGAACAACATAATAGTGAAGATCAATAAGTATTCAGTAATGTTTTATGTCGTATATCCACAAACAACAACAAAAATCGATCGATTCTTTGAAGAAAAAAATTCGTATCCTAGTTTGTTAGTTATAAATTCATAAATAAGAAAATAAATAACAGTGTCATTATTATTTTTATGGCATTATTGTTGTGTCATATTTCATAGATTGTTTTACTCGATACATCAGTCATTTCAGCTGGACTGTCAACCGATGGCATATGCGGGTTTATTTTCAAAGCTATGACCTTTTGGCATCTGACCTTTTGGCATCTGACCTTTTGTGACCGAAGAATAACTGAGCACGAGAGGTTATTGTTATTATTATTATTATTATTATTATTATTATTATTATTATTATTATTATTATTATTATTACTATTATTATCAAATATATTATTAAAACTAATATTATCCTACCATTGTCAGCTCTACCCCCTGTTGCCTGGTCGACGAACAGTCACAAACAAGCTGGTCGACGGCAGTAATCGTCTGGTCGATACATCACAACACACGTCACAGTTTTACTCTGGCCAGCTCTCCCGTGACAGCGAGTCATACGACAAACAAGGCGATTATTGTAATGACAGACACAATAACACATTCACTTGTCACCTGTCATAACAAGTCAACAATATATTTATAATATCCGGTAAACACACACACACACAATCCGGTAAACACACACACACACACACACACACACACACACACACACACACACACACACACACACACACACACACACACACGGCCGACAAACGACATACTTTTAACAAAATACTATGTCACTCATCCCAACATTTTTAATTATTGTGTAGACAGAAGCTAATTGCCAGGGAAATTTACCAAATGCTCCAAAATTTATGCAAATATCAGAAGTGAATGTTTGTTGTCAACTGCTGAATAACCGACCAAGTTTATGTGTCTTTTCGTTGTGTTATTTTTGTGTGAGATAACGGCGAGTGAAGTTATCTTAATGTTGTTTTGTGTTATATTTACTGAAGGAATTATCTCCAACCTGTTATTTTTGTGTACAATGGATGATGGTGAAGTTATCGATGTTGTTATGAACGTGCGTGTGTGTGTGTGTGTGTGTGTGTGTGTGTGTGTGTGTGTGTGTGTGTGTACGTTAAAAGTTAAAATGAAAAGAAGAAAAAAGAATAGAAATGATAAAAGTTAGATGGAGTAAACTTTGGAGAGAAGAGAGAGAGAGAGAGAGAGAGAGAGAGAGAGAGATCACACACTCATCCGCATCTCTGTTCTCTTGTCAGTTCGAGATCCTCCCTCATTCCTTTCTCCTCCCTCTTCCCTTCCTCTTCTTCTATCCTTCCCCTCTTCTTCCCAACTTCTCTTCTTCTCCTCTCACTCGTTCTCCTCTGCTTCCTTAGCGCCACCGCCGCCACCACTGTCTTCGCCCACACCGCTGATGGTGGGGTAACTGTGAGCTGCGTCGGTGGCAGATGTAGTGGTGTTGATACGTGCTGAGGCGGCTCAGCGATGTACGACTGTCATAAACTCAAAAACTTGTGAGAAAAATCAGGAGAGTAAGATGAACTATTTCAAAGCGGCCCCACACACACACAGTATAGAAAAAAGCACAACGTCAGGCGGTATTGATTGCTCGTGTTGGCAACTTTTTATTTTTTTTTAAGGCATGTAAGTCCATAACTTTATCATTATGGGGTGAGGATTGAACGCCAGACGCAACTGATTGCTCGTGCTGGTGATGTAATTATGTTGCCAGATTCTTAACTTGATGCAGCAATACGTCAGGCGCTGTTATTGATTAATTGTACTGGCGATGCATTTTCTGATGAGTGAGAGAGAGAGAGAGAGAGAGAGAGAGAGAGAGAGAGAGAGAGAGAGAGAGAGAGAGAGAGAGATATTCCAAATTAGGCCACCAACAGCTGCTGGTCTGCGCCCTCTACTCAAGGACCAGGGGTCGAGTCCTACTTGGTGTAATGGTTTTGAGAGAGAGAGAGAGAGAGAGAGAGAGAGAGAGAGAGAGAGAGAGAGCTAATGAAAAAAAAATATATAAGCCAAAAAAAATAAAGACAAAGGAGAGAATAAAGAGAGGAAGAGAAAGTGGGAAAAAGAAATAAATTAGAAGACAAACGAGTGAAAGTTGTTTGTTTACTGGTGAAAGTCTCCATCACTTGGTATGTTTTGTTGTGTAAAGTTGAACATAAACTTTGTAACCCGTAGAACTATACTGCACATACCTCTTGTGTGTGTCTTAAACCTACTGACCAACATGTACGTACAAGAGCGCCGTCTAAGTGTTCTTCTAGAGACAGATAGGTCATGTTTGTTTACATACGGGGCGGAAGCTACGAGGCTAAAATATTTCTAACAGCTAATGATATGAGCCAATCTCAACTAAACTAATTAACCTCATCTAAAATATGTTAACCTAAGCTAACCTGATCATTTTGGGTTAGTTTTTGTTCCGTTGTTTCGTGTGTTTTAAAAAAAAATAAGTTGATCCTGTAGTCCCTTACCCGATCGTACACATAGGAACTATTGTCGTTTTTATGGTGATCTTATGGTTTTAACTCTCCCAGACGACACCAGATTTCCACGTCTTTAAAACTTGCCGAATTAGCTTTGTACTTTTCTATCCAAAGAGACACTAGACACTGTATATTGAAAGAGTAAATGTGAATATTTTTACTTATCCTATCAGTTTAAATGTCTCTTTCTAAACTTTTTTTTGTTTACTTAGTGCTTAACTCTCTCTCTCTCTCTCTCTCTCTCTCTCTCTCTCTCTCTCTCTCTACACACATGTATACGTCTGCTCACCGCTCATAAAATCCTGCAGCCTTTCCCTTGGTTGTGAACGAGCGCTGAATTTGCTTCTTTTTACAGCTAAACTTCTCGGCGCAGCAACTGTGTGGCGAGGAACTTTTCCACTGGAAGCTGTAACATATACCAAGGTTCGTATCCTCCAGCTTCCCGAGTTTAATATTTCTCATAACGCCACATCTGAGAACGTGTGTTAAACTGATGTAAGAACGTGTGTTAAACTGTTGATGTGAGAACGTGTGGTAAACTGATGTGAGAACGTGTGTTAAACTGTTGATGTGAGAACGTGTGTTAAACTGTTGATGTGAGAACGTGTGTTAAGCTGTTGATGTGAGAACGTGTGTTAAACTGTTGATGTGAGAACGTGTGTTAAACTGTTGATGTGAGAACGTGTGTTAAACTGTTGATGTGAGAACGTGTGTTAAACTGTTGACGTGAGAACGTGTGTTAATCTGTGAACGTGCCATAAATTATAGATAATAGAACGCCTCTTTAAAGTGTTTATATGAGAACGTTTCTTACTGGTCATTGGAGAATACGACACACACACACACACACACACACACACACACACATATACATACATACATACATACATACATACATACATACATACATACATACATAGTACATACATACATACATACATATATACATACATACATACATACATACATACATAGTACATACATACATACATACATACATACATACATACATGCATACATACATACATACATATATATATCCAAACAGGGGTTAAACAAGGGTGTGTACTAGCACCAACTCTCTTTTCCATCTTCTTGGCTGCCTTCCTTACTCGTGCCAGTGCCAATTTAGTCAGCGGGGAGAGCATCGAGTACCGGGTGAAGGGATTTTTTTTCAACATAAGACGACTCCAGGCAAGAACAAAGGTGTCAGCAGCTTCCATTACTGAATTTTAGTATGCAGACGACCTCACCCTTGTTGCTCACACTGAACACAACCTACAGGAGATCCTGAACACCTACGCAGACGCGTATGCACACTTCGGCCTTGAGGTGAATGTACGCAAGACTCAGATTCTCTTTCAGCCTGCCCCTGGTTCAGACACACCTCCACCATCCATCCAGCTTAACGGTACTGCCCTCTCTAATGTTGCCCACTTTCGGTATCTCGGCTCCCACCTGTCCACCACAGCAGACATCGATGAAGAGATTCAGCATCGGATCAGATGTGCATTTCAAGCCTTGGGCAGACTCCGTTCCCATGTCTTCAGCTGTAGGGAGCTGAAATTATATACAAAGCTGCACGTATATCGAGCAGTGGTCCTGCCCACCCTGCTATATGGCAGTGAGACATGGGTCACATACAGGAGGCACCTCAAGGCACTTGAAAACTTTCACCAACGTAGTCTACGTTCCATCCTCCGAGTTCGCTGGGAAGACAAGAGAACAAATGCCAATATTCTCGCTGACACCAACTGTAGGAGCATCGAGGCTACTATTATCCATAAACAACTACGTTGGACTGGCCATGTTACCCACATGGACGACAGTAGACTGCCAAAGCAGTTACTTTACAGTCACCTAACGAATAGTAAACGTAACGCTGGCGGGCAATTGAAAAGGTATAAGGATAGTCTTAAGACAAACCTGAAAAGGTTCCAAATCGACCCCCTCACCTGGGAGTCAATTACTCCACATCGTAACGCTTGGAGGAGCACCACACGAGAAGGTGTCAATACTTTTGAGTTAGCCCGACTGCAAACCGAGGCAGACAAGCGCCAACGTCGGAAAGACGCTGCCACCGCCCATCCCGCAGTAGATGGAGCCCTCCACATGTGCAACGAATGTGAACGTCGTTGCGGGTCCCGTATCGGCCTCTTTAGTCACCTCAAAACTCACCAACCTTGGTGACATCCCTAATAACTCATATCATTTTATCATAGCTGGATGATCGTCATACTCGATTCCGAGTGACAGCAAAGTTGTAGTAGTAGTAGTAGTAGTAGTAGTGTGTGTGTGTGTTTTCATATACAAGGATAATAATAATAATGACCTGTTTAATTCTGAATACCTACTGGTGTGTATATATCACATTATACAACATACATAACCCCCTCACCCCCCAAACACACATATACACAATATCATATTTCATCATATCAATAATTAACCCCGAGTGTCAGAATGTGTCAGTGGACTCTCTCTCTAAACCGGATTTTTTTTTTACTCGTCCGGTCACACACACACACGGACACTGGCTGCCATGGGAAGGAATTCATTGCAAATTGAATCTACAACTACAATACTGTTCGCATTGCAGAGTGGTGGTACATCGTCCTCGTGTGTTTTATAATAATAATTACAAGTGAACATGACAACGAGGGCGTTTAATACATCGCTGGTTATGTCAAGTACATATACGTGTATCACTGTCTGGCTGTATGTCTCTCTGGGCGACTGTCTGTACACTTATTTCTATGTTAGTCTGTCCGTCCATTTGAATTATTACGATTATGCCAGATTATCATTATTCATCTATCAGTCTATCTGTTTGTCTACAGGTATCTATCTATCCTATTGTCTGTCTGTCTGTCTGTCTGTCTGTCTGTCTGTCTGTCTGTCTGTCTGTCTGTCGGTGTCTGTCTCTCTGTTGAGCTTTATAATCTAGTGACAGAAGACGGGCTAACGTTCGTCTGACGTGTAATCGCTGGGTTTGACTGCTCGTGTAAGCATTAATTGCGCGGTATACGAAACTACCTCTAATTCTCAAAGGTTCGTACGGCTGATTCTTAAACCTAATTGTAGGAAATGAAAACAACCCTTAATTGCTTCATTTAAACTGAATTAAAGGTAAATGAAAATGACTAATTGCTTCACTTACACTACCACACAAAATGGCGACTATATTACACATAGACTATAACTAGAGGTATAGGAAGTAAGAGGTGTCAGGTCAGGTCAGGTCAGGTTAGGTCAGGTCAGGTCAGGTCAGGTCAGGTTAGGTTAGGTTAGGTTAGGTTAGGTTGAAAATCCACAGAAATTTGATGGATGAGGTGATTTTGGAAGATAGACAAACAGACACAGAGAAACAGACACACAGGCACAGAGAGACAGACAGACACATACAGACAGACATACAGACAGACAAGGTAACGTAACACAAGTAACATTACCTCGGGTGTTATTAAGAGATCCTCACACTTTTCGCCTGACCTGACTGAACCTGACCTGCCTGAACCTGACCTGCCTGAACCTGACCTGCCTGAACCTGACCTGCGACCCACCTGCCTGAACCTGACCTGCCTGACCTGCCTGAACCTGACCTGCCTGAACCTGACCTGCCTGAACCTGACCTGCCTGAACCTGACCTGCCTGAACCTGACCTGCCTGAACCTGACCTGCCTGAACCTGACCCGCCCCTGACTGCCTGGAACCTGACCTGCCCTGAACCCGGCCTGGCCCCAACCTGACCTGCCTAGACCTGACCTGCCTGAACCTGACCTGCTGAACCTGCCTGCCTGAACCTGACCTGCCTGAACCTGCCTGCCTGCCCAGCCTGCCTGCCTGACCTGCCACACTGAACCCTGACCTGCCTGAACCTGACCTGCCTGAACCTGACCTGCCTGAACCTGACCTGCCTGAACCTGACCTGCCCTGAACCACACCTGCCTGAACCTGACCTGCCTGAACCTGACCTGCCTGAACCTGACCTCTGCCTGAACCTGACCTGCCTGAACCTGACCTGCCTGAACCCGACCTCCTGAACCTGGCCTGCCTGAACCTGACCTGCCTGAACCTGACCTGCCTGAACCTGACCTGCTGAACCTGACCTGCCTGAACCTGACCTGACTGAACCTGGCTGCCTGAACCTGACCTGCCTGACCTGACTGAACCTGACCTGCCTGAACCTGACCTGCCTGAACCTGACCTGCCTGAACCTGACCTGCCTGAACCTGACCTGCCTGAACCTGACCTGCCTGAACCTGACCTGCCTGAACTGACCTGCCTGAATCACGGCCTGCCTGAACCTGACCTGCCTGAACCTGACCTGCCTGAACCTGACCTGCCTGAACCTGACCTGCCTGAACCTGACCCGACCGAACCTGACTTGCCTGAACCTGACCTGCCTGAACCTGACCTGACTGAACCTGACCTGACTGAACCTGACCTGCCTGAACCTGACCTGCCTGAACCTGACCTGCCTGAACCTGACCTGCCTGAACCTGACCTGCTGAACCTGACCTGCCTGAGCCTGACCTGACTGAACCTGACCTGCCTGGGCCTGACCTACCTGAACCTGACCTGCCTGAACCTGGCCTGCCTGAACCTGACCTGCCTGAACCTGACCTGCCTGAACCTGGCCTGCCTGAACCTGGTGACCTGCCCTGAACCTGGCCTGCCTGAACCTGACCTGCCTGAACCTGACCTGCCTGAACCTGACCTACCTGCCTGAACCTGACCTGACTGAACCTGACCTGCCTGAACCTGACCTGCCTGAACCCATGACCTGCCTGGGCTGACCTGCCTGGGTGACCCGACCAGACCTGACTTGCCTGAACCTGACCCACCTGACTGAACCTGACCTGCCTGAACCTGACCTGCTGTGAACCTGACCTGCCTGAACCTGACCTGACTGAACCTGACCTGACTGAACGGCCTGCCCTGAACCTGACCTGCGCACCAGACCTGACCTGCCTGAACCTGACCTGCCTGAACCTGACCCGACCGAGCCTGACTTGCCTGAACCTGACCTACCTGAACCTGAATCTGCCTGAACCTGACCTGCCTGAACCTGACCTGACTGAACCTGACCTGACTGAACCTGACCTGCCTGAACCTGACCTGCCTGAACCTGACCTGACCGATCCTGACTTGACTGAATCTGATCTTCCCCGACCAGATCAGACCAGTAAAAATTACCTGACTAAATCTGCCCTGATCAAACCTGATCTGATCTGCCTGAACCTGACCTGACTGACCCTGACTTGCCTGAACCTGACCTGCCTGAACCTGACCTGCCTGAACCTGACCTGACCGATCCTGACTTGACCGAATCTGATCTACCCCGACCAGACCAGACCAGTAAAAATTACCTGACTAAATCTGCCCTGATCAAACCTGATCTGATCTGCCTGAACCTGACCTGACTGACCCTGACCTGACTGACCCTGACCTGACTGACCCTGACACGACTGAACCTGACCTACCCAAACCAGGCCAGTAAAGAATGACCGGACTAAATCTGGCTTGACTGAACCTCGCCAGACTAAAACGGACATAACCGAACCTAACCCGACTTGACCTAACCTGATCTAACCCGACTTGACCTGACCTCACTTGACTTAGCCTGCCCGTACCAAATTCACCCTAATCTAACCTAACTTTTCTCCCACACTCTTCCACACTCACACACTCCCCACACACTCCCCACACTCCCACACACTTCCCCACGCCCTCTTAGGTACAGTAAAGCAGCATTGTCCCACGCTCTCTCCCACACACACACACACACACCTTACACACTCCTACACATTCTCCCACGGTCTCTCACATACTCCCCACACACTCCCACACACTCCCACACACTCTCCCACGGTATCTTAGGCACAGTAACGCAGCGCTTTCCAACACTTGAGAGCCTCGCTAATACACAATGTGGTCTTTGGGACTCCCGACACCCCCACCAGCACTGAATCAACACCAGTGAGTCTTCAAGCATACAGAGGCGATTGTCATGATGGTTTCCTGTGTGTGTGTGTGTGTGTGTGTGTGTGTGTGTGTGTGTGTGTGTGTATGTGTGTGTGTGTGTGTATTGTGTGTGTGTGTGTGTGTGTGTGTGTGTGTGTGTGTTGCTGTACAAGGAAAGCTGATAAATTGTTAAGGTTCTGTCATCTCGTACTTGTTCATGTTGTCTCTCCACTTCAACTATTTTCTTATTCATTTTGTCTGGTTGTCTCTCTATCTCTTTGTTAATTTTTTTTTTCCTCTTTCTGGTTCTTTCTTTCACTTATTTCTTTTCCTCAATCTCTATGCTATTGGTTCTTCTATACTTCTCTCTCTCTCTCTCTCTCTCTCTCTCTCTCTCTCTCTCTCTCTCTCTCTCTCACACACACAAGCAGCAGGTCATTAATTACAAACACATCCAGCATCCCACACTCGACCAGAACAAACAGTTAGCCTCTGGGAGTGTGTGTTTGGACTGTGTTTGTGTGTTTGCAAGTAAAACACACAATGAATATTACTTGACAGTTTAAATGGACTGCCGGACATTGCATACCTCTGTGTGTGTGTGTGTGTGTGTGTGTGTGTGTGTCTGTCTGTCTGTCACCACGGCTGTAGCGTTGATACCCATGAGACTGACCTATATTTATCGCCAGCATGTAACCTTAAGATATAAGTGTCTGCCTTCTAAATATCGCCAGACATTGACCTTTATATTGAGTTAAGTCTACTGTTTGATTCTCTATATTAAACTGTTTAATATTTTCGTTCTGGTTGTGTGTTAGACTGTTAGACTGTAAGACCGTTAGACGGTTATAGAGTAAGACCGTTAGATTAATAGACTGTTAGACCGTTAGACTATTAGACTGTAAAACCGTTAGACTGTTAGACCGTTAGACTGTTAGACTGTAAAACCGTTAGACTGTTAGACTGTTAAACCGTTAGACTGTTAGACTGTAATACTGTAAGACTGTTAGACTGTAAGATTGGATTTTTTAAGACAAAACTAATTAATTAACAACAGACTGTAGAACTATTACGTATAATCATAAATTGGTAAATTATAAATAAATGTAAATAAATTCATTAATTAACGAGTTGAAGGACTCGAAACTGACTTAAATTCCCAAACAAAATGTGTTTGTCCAGCTTAGTCGCCCCAGAAGCTTTTAGTCTGTCAGTCTTGATGCTTCTCTCTGCTTCACTATTACCAACCTGTGAGCCTGAACCCTGTTGCTCGAACCTATAAGACTGAACCCTGTTGCTCGAACCTCTGAGACTGAACCCTGTAACTCGAACCTTTGAAACTGAACCCTGTATCTCGAACTTCTGAGACTGAACCCTGTTGCTCGAACCTCTGAGACTGAACCCTGTAACTCGAACCTTTGAAACTGAACCCTGTAACTCGAACCTTTGAAACTGAACCCTGTATCTCGAACTTCTGAGACTGAACCCTGTATCTCGAACTTCTGAGACTGAACCCTGTTGCTCGAACCTCTGAGACTGAACCCTGTAACTCGAACCTTTGAAACTGAACTCTGTATCTCGAACTTCTGAGACTGAACCCTGTAGCTCGAACCTCTAAGACTGAATCCTTTAGTTAGAATGAGCCAGTTAGATACATTTATCCACCTGCACTTCGTACAAGCACTAAGGGTCCACACCCCTTGGTTACACACGGTCCAATGTACACACACACACACACACACACACACACACACACACACACACACACACAGGGTCTTAGTTTTTCATTTTTCCATTAATCTTACAGCAACAGCTTCCAATACCACCTCCCAGGACAACCTCAGACACGATCACCTGAAGGGAAGTCTAAATTTATCCACAACCCCACAAGAGACATCAAACTTATATGACCCACTCGGTCCTGTGACACAAAACGCAAGTATTACCATGTAACTGGCTGACCGCTTCGTGCCATTCAGATTAAAATTATTCAAGAGGTGAATAATTCTTATCTTGGGAGTTGTCGCACGATGTCACGGCCCAGCAGGTATTGTCTATGCAAGAAGGAGTATTTTTCCCCAGGAGAGTCTCGAATTGGTGTGTTGGCACCAAGGAATATTGATTACTTACGAAGACTTATTTCAGAATTTTTACAAGAGGCTTGGGATAGTGTCGTAGTATAGTAGTATTCATTGTTCATACGAGAGATAACTTTTCCCAGTAGAGACTCGTATTGTGGCAATGGACCAATGATTATTGTTAAAGCAAGAATTTGTTTTTCCCAGGAGAGACTCCAGCTAGTGTGAGAGTGATCTGGTGGTTATTATCTATGCAAGAGTGATTGTTTTCGTCATGGTTGAAGGAAATGGACCTGCCTGCGGAGCCTCCATGATGTTGTAACATTCACCGCCACGACACAGATAAAAGTACTACAGTTTTATCACTCGTCACTTTTAAAATGACTTCACATTGCTTAGAACACTTAAGACAAGAAAGTTATAACAACACACATTTCGTTTATGAAGACAAGACGTTTGTTACACAATTACGTAAACGTTTGAGATGAAAAAGATTCTTATTATTAAGTCTACAATGACAAAACGTTTACTACAACGCATGTAACGTTTAAGAGAAGACGTTTATTACAAAGGCCGGAATAGAAGACAGAACTTTCTATAATTACCGAAACTTGCACACTTACTGGATGTTGTCTGGTTGGTGGTGGCCTCAAGTATAGTGCTTTGCTTGGAGAGTTACCTAGGCAGTGAGGACCAGCTTATGTGTGTCTGGTAGGAATCGTGGTAGGAGTCGTGGTAGGAGTCGTGGTAGGAGTCGTGGTAGGAGTCTTGTGGTGTTTGAGTGTCAGTCCATGATGGTTCCTGTTGAAATGAGAAAGAAAGAGTTGAAAAATTAAAGGAAAATTGTAAGTCCTTTGAGTACGATATTAACCCTCTTGGTGATTTTGTCCTCAAGAGGTTAAACCATCGGACACATGACGCAGGATACATGACACAGGACACATGACGCAAGATACATGACGCAGGATACATGACGCAGGATACATGACGCAGGATACATGACACATAACACATGACGCAAGATACATGACACAGGATACATGACACAGGATACATGACGCAGGACACATGACGCAGAATACATGACGCAGGATACATGACACAGGACACATGACGCAAGATACATGACGCAGGATACATGACGCAGGATACATGACGCAGGATACATGACACATAACACATGACGCAAGATACATGACACAGGATACATGACACAGGATACATGACGCAGGACACATGACGCAGAATACATGACGCAGGATACATGACACAGGATACATGACGCAGGACACATGACGCAGAATACATGACGCAGGATACATGACACAGGATACATGACGCAGGACACATGACACAGGATACATGACACAGGTACAAACATCAAAGCTAAGAGGATAATACCTTAAGCAGGAATACTGGTATAGATATATTACACAGTTTTTTAATCTAAATAATTTTTATGTGAAGGGATTAATTCTATGATATTTAAACATTTTTATTCTGGTGGTTGGGTAAGGTTAGCGTAGGTTAGGTTAGGTTTCAATAGGGTAGGTGTGTGGTGAGGGAGGTGTGTGGTGAAGAGAACCAGGGAGAGCCACTCTGATCTCATGGGTTCCTACATCTCACCTTCAAACTTCGGACCCAGTTCGAATACAAACGAACCCCAATACTCAAAGATTCATAGGTTCACTCACTCCTTGAACTGACTCACTGACTGTAACAAATATATTGAGGGAACAAACACCAATGTTGTGTTGAAATTCGGCCTTAACTAGATGCATTGTTATGTCTTCAGATGAGGAGAGAGTAATTGGTGTATTATTCTTTGTCTCAGAGTTTCGAACTGAAGGTGTAGAGAAGCGGTGTGTTGACAATTAGGGAACAAGAGATAGTTCATGGTCGTTAGATGGGTATTATTGTTGTTTGTATTGTCAATGTGGGTATTGTTATTACAACACACACACACACATACACACACACATACACACACACACACACACACTTTGACAATAGTAGTGCGTTGTGTGAGCGTGAACAGCGGTCGGTGTGTCGTCCCATGACTGGGTTCAATTATTCTCCGACAGCGAATTTGAGATATGAAATAAGTGTAGACCCAAGCTTTAGCTGTTTAGAGAGAGAGAGAGAGAGAGAGAGAGAGAGAGAGAGAGAGAGACTTACATATAATCATCACATTATAATGGTCAATGTCTAGAAGGTATGACCAACACTGACAGCTGATCAGTCAACAGCAAGAAGGGGAAAAATATATAACAATGATAACCTGAGCCACCAACCCCCCCCCCTAACTTGACCCCTCACCCCTCACCTTCCTAACTTGACCTCTCACCCCCTAACTTACTAGCAGCCCCTCACCCACTACTTGACCCCACCCCCACCTTCTTGACCCCTCACCCACTAGCCCGGCCCTCACCCCACTAACCCGGCCCCTCAACCCCTAACTGACCCCACCCCCACCTTCCCTTGACCCCTCACCCTCTAACTTGACCCCACCTACCTTCCCTAACTTGACCTCACCCCCAAACTTGACCCCACACCCCTTCTAACTTGACCCCTCACCCTCCTTGACCCCACACTACCTTCCCCAACTTGACCCTCCACCCCTACTTGACCCCACACCCCACCTTCCTAACTTGACCCTCACCCCTCTAGCAACCCCTCACCCACCCCTTGACCCTCACCCTAGCAACCCCTCACCCCTGCTTGACCCCTTACCCCTTGACCCCTCACCCCTTGACCTCACCCCTTGACCCTTCACCCACTAACTTGACCCCTCACCCCTTGACCCCTCACCCACTAACTGACCCCTCACCCTGCTTGGCCCTTACCCCCCTAACTTGACCCCTCACCCCTCACCTTCCTAACTTGACCTCTCACCCCCTAACTTGACCCCTCACCCACTAACTTGACCCCTAATCCCCACTCCCCTAACCTATCTCCAGTCCCCCAACAAGAAAGAAAGAAAGAAAGAAAGAAAAAAGGGAAAAATGATAATGCTGATGACTATAAATTACAGGAGGAGAATTGCTGGTTTACACACTTTTGTAATTTTAATGTTTTTATTTAATATTTCCTGTTATTGTCGTTTGTTAATCCTTCATCATTTACTCTGTCTGTCTGTCAGTCTGTCTGTCTGTCTCTTTCTCTCTTTGAATGACTGACTGACCGTGTGTGTGTGTGTGTGTGTCTTGGGTGAAGGGAAGGGGAATGCGAGAGTATATATATAATTTTTTTATTCCACTTAAAAATGAAAAGAAAAGTTGCTAGTGTGTTTCCTGAGGCCTTGTTGACATAGTCCTCGTAAACAAAGGATACACCTCGTTCTGTCTGTCTGTCTGTATCTCCTATTCTCTCTCTCATTTTCTGTCTTTCTGATTCTCTCTCTTATCCCCTCTTTTATCTCCCTGTCTCTTTGTTTTTCTTTTCTTTCTCAGAGGTCGTACAATTCAAGAAATCGTACAGGTCACGGAAGGTCGTACAGGTCAAAAGGTCTCATAGGTCACAGAAGGTCATACAGGTCAAAAGGTTATACAGGTCATGGAAGGTCGTACAGGTCATGGAAGGTTATACACGATAATTATCTACTTTTGAAGCAATTAAAAATACAATGTCTTTTTAGGTAATTATTTGCCAAATTGAGAGAGACGTATTTTGTCATGTAAATGTAATTATGATAAATGACCGATGCAATTTATATCCTGAGATGAGGGGAGGGGGTGGAGGAAGCAAGGGAAATTAAGGTATTTTGAAATTGGGGGGTAACGAAGGTGAAGGTGAAGAAGCTTGAGGGGAGAGAGGAAGTGAGGAAAAGAGTAGGGAGGTGTGAAGAAGTGGGGAAGGGAGGGGATGTTGAGTGGGGTGAGACGGGAGGTGGGGAGGGAGAGGGAGGCGGGAATAATGGAGGGAAAGAGAAGGTTGTTAACTGTAGTGGGAATTAGGAAGAGGGAAGAAGTGGGAGTGGAAGGAGAGGAGGAGAAGGGTGTGGAGGAAAAGAGGGGTGAGGAGGAGGGAGGAGGAAGAGGGAGGTAGAGGTTATCAACACATAGGTTTTGTTTCTCTTCTACAACATTACTGCGAGGTGGTCAACTTTGCTAGCCAAGATGTATAGCTCATTTACTTAGCTACCTGTACTAGTGTGTGTGTGTGTGTGTGTGTGTGTGTCCAAAACCATGTGTGGCTCAGACCACTGTGAGACATATCATCGGCTGATCAAAACCAAACTCTCTCTTCACGTCGCCCCAAAACGGTGAAGGCAACAAGCCTCCGGAAGAGGTTTTAACTCTAAGCGACTGGAGGATGGAGCGGTAGCACATGCTTTCAGAGAGCTGCACAATGATGGGCTGATAAACAACCCGACAAAAAACAACGTAAATGGAGTGCCGAATGGGTTATCCTCGACCCTGTCATCACAAAAACCTGCAGCGAGACCCTCGGCCAGATCGAAAGAAAACACCAGGATTGGTTTGATGAAAATGAACCGGAAATCGACGTACTCGTCAATAGTAAACGTGCTGCTGTCACTGAGCTTCAGTATGCAGACGACCTCACCCTCGTCGCTCGTACTGAACACGACCTACAGGAGATCCTTAACACCCACGCAGATGCGCATGCACACTTCGGCCTTCAGGTGAATGTACAAAGGACTCAGATTCGCTTTCAGCCTGCCCCTATAGTTCAGCCACACCTCTACCAGCTTAACGGTACCCACTTACAGTATCATGGTCGTTGTCACCGTAACCAAAACAAGCGCAAAAATGTCATGAAAAAGTGCTACGTTTTACATTAGGATGGAATTACTTTACTCATTTCTAAATTGAAATTATAATGAATTTTAAGGCTATTTTTCTTTATTTTCAGACCTGTAATTGCTTTGATGGCAACACCAAATTTGACTATAACTGAAACCTCCTAAAAATGCTAGATTAACTCGAAAATGCTAAATATGGTCCCCCTGGTCGTTGTATTTCCTGGTGTTTTAAGAAAATACGCAAAAACATCGGTTAAATAAGGTAAAGCTTTTTCATAATTAGGTGTTATTTTATGTTAGGAAAGGTTGAGTCAGGTTAACAAAGGTTTGGTTAGTATTGTTTTCATTTTTTTAACCTCACATTTTCCCTCGTCTTCACAGCCGTATACACTTGGTGAAAATAATTTTTGTATCTCCGTAAATACACATTAGTGCTGAAAATAATCGTCAAATTCTTTTAAATCAACAACAGAAGCATAGCACATACCTTTTTAGTAATTTTCTATTACGTATTCTACCGAATCTTGACGTTATAGTTCTTATAACACTAAATTTTATGAATAATGTTGAAAAATTTATTCAAGTTTACCCAGAAAAGTTTGTCGTGTGGTTGGTGTCGTTCTCTGTGATACATAAAGGGGAGACTTTTGTAACCCACCGCCACACTGATGACCACATGTGTAGGGGAGCTGTGTGTGTTTCTCTGAGGGTGCACATATGTGGGACAGCTGTGTGTGTTTTACTGACCGAATTAAAAAGTTCTAGACAATACATGAAGGGCTGTATGGAAATGTATGTGGATGTGCACACACACTGGGAATACATTCACACATGCAGGCATACACATAAACAGTCACATATACACACATGCATGAAAGCAGCGTCTGTATTAGCACCCATGTATACACACTTTCACAGAAGACTCCTGAAGCCTTTTCCTTAGTGCTACCTATGTATATATATAAAGAGAGAGAGAGAGAGAGAGAGAGAGAGAGACCTTTCAATCAGATAACCTGACTACACTCTCCCCCCTCCCCGCCCCAGCCATGGTTACTGTGTTGTAGTTATTGTGTGGACTAACAAGCGTAAAATTGTTTGTCGGTGACCTTCCTCGGTCCATAACTACTGCATATACGTGTAACATTTTTATTCGGTGGTTATATATATATATATATATATATATATATATATATATATATATATATATATATATATATATATATATATATATATATATATATATATATATATATATATATGTGTGTGTGTGTGTGTGTGTGATACTGTCATACATACTGGCAGGTGACCAGTGCTGTCAGGTGACCCCCACACTGTACTGTACAACAAAGAACATTAATGCACACCTGGCGTTGTGCACCCCGGCCTACCTAACCTAACCTAACCCAATCATCAGGTTTCGGGTTCTCTTCTAAAGGGTGGTAGTCTTAATGTGTCATCCATGTTAATCGTCCTGTATGATGAGAAAATCGACCATGTGTCTTATCGAAAATATTTACTACCAGCTTCTCCCTACCCCCCTCCCCTACCTCCCTCCCACCTTCCTTCCCTCCCTCCCTGGTGTTGGTGATCAGACAGGTGAAGAATGACCGTCTTATAAGATACATGTGTCGGCGCCGCCTTCATGACCGTGGTAGCTTGTCATGCCTGAGGCCACATTATACTCTCATCAGCCAGCGCCTCGGCTCCACACACCTGTAAAACCTCCCACACAGATCAGGCAGGAATTATGTCATGGCGGAGAAGATTTGTCATGGTAAAAGATCATCTCATGCTTTTTATGTTAGGCCCTAAAGTGGATCCTAGGTGTGTGTGTGACAGGTTGACTCATGGGATCCTTGACTGGGTCCCACGAGATAGGAAAAGTTTAATGAAAGTTAGAAAATAAAGTTTCAATTATTGATTCTGAAGTGTGGATATATAAACACACACACACACACACACACACACACACACACACACACACACACACACAATACACACACACACACACACACACACACACACACACAACACACACACACACACACACACACACACACACACACACACACACACACAACACACACACACACACACACACACACACACACACACACACACACACACACACACACACACACACACACACACACACACACACACACACACACACACACACACACACACACACACACACACACACACACACACACACACACACACACACACACACACACACACACACACACACACACACACACACACACACACACACACACACACACACACAGTGTTAAACAGAGGTGAACAGTGGTGAACAGTGCTTAAGTCAGTGAGAACAACTCAACAGTAACAGTCGTACCCAAGTTAACCTTCACACAGTGAGGTCCCAGGTACCCAGTGATAACGGCCCGTGAGACCCAACAACCAGCGATGTGTTAATCCGTCTACGATAGGAAGGCCTGGGACCAAACCTCACTCATATAACACCGTCTGTGAGGGAATTACTACACCACGTGAGGCCCCTCATAACACCATCTGTGAGGGAATTACTACACCACGTGAGGCCCCTCATAACACCATCTGTGAGGGAATTACTACACCACGTGAGGCCCCTCATAACACCATCTGCGAGGGAATTACTAGACCACGTGAGGTCCCTCATAACACCATCTGTGAGGGAATTACTACTCCACGTCAGGCCCCTCATAACACCATCTGTGAGGGAACTACTACACCACGTGAGGTACCTCCTAACACCATCTGGGAGGGAGTTACTACACTACGTTTTTGCTGTTCAACACCTACAATAATCTGTATGTTCACTGTATGTTCCTTTACCTTTCTCTAATGAAGGCTTTTGTTAAACCACCAATGTATGTAATAAGTCATTTATGTCCAATGTATATTTTCAGCCTTCGGGCTGCAGAACTTTTTCAATAAACCGTCAATTATTATTATTATTATTATTACACACACACACACACACACACACACACACACACACACACACACACACACACACACACACACACACACACACACACAGCTATCCTCTCTATATATTTAAATACTCTCATTAATCCTAACTTCAATTTTTCGACCCAAAACCCAATTTACTTTAGCCTCCCACAACTCAATACAATACAATAAATATTTTGGCCAACACTGCAGTTTCCTCCCCAACCCTGACCACAACACACCTGGCTCACCTCTCATTACCTGCCCTAAAAAAAAAACAACACTTTATTACCTGTAACTTATTCCTACTGTATGTGTGTAGTATTATTGCTTGTGTTTGCTTTTGTGGGTACGCTCTCTCTCTCTCTCTCTCTCTCTCTCTCTCTCTCTCTCTCATGCTAGGCTGAGAGTTTCCATTTTTCCTTCTTCAATATTTTATCACTCAGAAACTTATCACTATTTTCCACATCACCATTTTATTTTCCCATTTCTGTACCACCATTTTCTATTCCCAAATCCCATTCCCATTCTCTATCACGTTCCTCTCCCCATTCTCTACGTGCCAGGTAAGATTGAGGGGACGTTAAAGTTAGCTTCAGAAAAATAGTTATAACTTTTGTTGGGAGTAAAGGCGTGAGTTATTGGTCTCTCAGGTGAAGCCAATTATCCACACTTTTAAAGGTCATTTATGGTGTTGTGATGAGGAGGGAAGGAAGTAGGGAGGGTAAGAGAGGGGGGGGAGAAGGGAGGGTTGAGGGTAGGAGGAGGAAGGAGGGAGGACGGTGGGAGGGAGGGAGGGAGAGGGGTGAAGATATAGGGACGAGAATAGATGCACGGGGATCATTAATATAAATATATGTTTCTTAAGTAATTGACGGTGATTTAAAAGAACCTGACTTTCATTTATGACGTATAAGAATAATTATGGGGATTTGACCCATTTCCACGACCTTAGACGATTTTGATTGTACAAAGTGGGCAGAGCTCTGAAGTCGAGGGAACTTGTGGCATAAAATCACGTAAAAAAGACTGACCTAACAAAACCTATGGAAGCCCGACCTAACCTGACCTAACGTTACCTTTCCTTTGTCTTGGAGATTTTGCGTCCTTATCAAAACCAAATGTGTTTACCTTCACGATAATGGCAGTCTGCACCACACTGAAGGCAGTAAGCAAAACACCAGGAGCCTTGAAAATGTCAACAGTAGCAGCATTATTGTCCAAAACACGTTGAATGGTCCCCACTCAGACGCGTCACACAACGAAAACAAACTGGGACTGAAGATTAACCACTTCAAATACTTGGGCACAAGGAAAATATACTGGGCATGAGCAGATCTATTACGTGACTGAGTGACGTCCCCTGATTGGTCGAGGTTGATCATGTGAACTTCGCGTGAATAAGAAATAAATGCTAAATCCCGCGAAAATTACTCCCACGAACTTAAAACACGCCAAATTGTAAGATTTTTTCGTAAATTTATTAACAAAGTAACTCGCAAACTATCAATTTCCTCAAAACACGAGATGGAATTGTACTTTTTTTGTTTTTTCTTTATCACCCTAAATAAAAATGATAGAGACTTATGCAGGTACAATCGGGGACAATGTTGGCTCCCCGTGATGAAACCGAGTCAGGGGAATGAATCTCCGAAGTGACTTACCCTGAGTGTGGTGTGGGGCTGATGTGTGGTTGGGGTCGATACTGGTTCAGTTTGGTAAGGAGCGAACTCTCGACCCCGGGGTGTACTCTACCGAATCTTTCCCGTAAGTTCTGTCTTAATGAACTAATCAGTCATTAGTTAATAAACATAGTCAGTCACCAGTTAATGACCCCTCACAGTCAATCAACAGTTAATTAAACAGTTAGTAGTCGTCAGGTAATGAATACAGTCACTCAGTCACCAGTTAATGAGACAGTCAGTGGCAGGTAGCTCAACAGTAATTGGCTCTGGATTATCATTAACTACAATGATTACTGTATTAATATGCCATTACCTGTCTCTGTGATGCTGCCTAGGTGAGGGAGGGAGAGTGAGACATACATACATACATACATACATACATACATACATACATACAGGGAAAATCTTGGAGAATGATTTGCTGTAGTTTTTAAGTTGGAAAATTACTGAGAGAAAAAACTTTTAAAACTGCCTCTCACTCCTACCCAGTATATACGCTCCCTTTATGACGCCAGATACGCCACGTCCTGAGGGATCCCTCTAACTGGTGGCTGAGGGCGTAGAGGGAGGCAGGGAGATAGGGTAGGGTGACGTTAGTTAGGGGGGAGGCAGGGCTGGAGGGAGACAGGGGGGGAAAGAAGCAGGGAGGGAGGGAGGAAGAAAGGCAGGGATGGAAGGATGAAGGCAAGGAGGAAGGGAGGGATGGAGGCAGGGAGGAAGGGAGGATGGAGGGAGTGAAGGGAGGGATGGAGGGAGGGAGGAAGGGAGGGATGGAGGCAGGAAGGAAGGGAGGGATGAAGGCAGGGAGGATAGGCTAAGTTTTACAATCTGAGATGTGAAAGAGGATAACAAAATTGGCGTATGTTAGAGTGAGATTGCGTAGGGGAAATGATAGACTGCGTATGCGATAGAAGTTATTGGGCAATATATTGGTAAGCGTGAGAGACGGTCCTGGTAGCCAATAAAGTAAGCCGGCACTACACTCGACAGCCATCACTCCCCTCAACTGTTAAGTCAGGTACCCATTCACAGCTGGGTGTACTGGGGGGTGTCCTGGGCTCAATTCAGTGACCCTTAAGACAGGAGGCGACAGGTGTAACCACTCAGCAACCACACCCACAAGAAATGTGAATTGAATGAATGGGAATTTGTAGCGAAAAATTTCGTAGGAAGACTTGTAAACCTGTCTCACCCTATGCCTACATAACTCGTACGCTTCCTTTATGACGCATATATACGCAAATCCTTAGGGCGTACTCTAACTAGTGGGCGTGGGTTGACGGGTGAGAATGGTGGGAGTGGTTTTATGGCGCGAGATTGCGTATAGGGAGGGAGGGAGGGAGGGGTAGGTAATTCGTACAGTCATTTACATACCATTAAAACAACTCTTTGATGATAATAATGAATCTGGTAGAAGTCTTTAAATTTTTCTCTGAGCTGAACCTTTACACAAGTTATCTGTCTGTCTGTCTGTCTGTCTGTCTGTCTA
Organism: Homarus americanus; assembly: GCF_018991925.1. NCBI lineage: Eukaryota > Metazoa > Arthropoda > Malacostraca > Decapoda > Nephropidae > Homarus > Homarus americanus. The sequence goes on along the minus strand of NW_024746367.1, from coordinate 28,906 downwards.
TTATTATTATTATTATTATTATTATTATTATTATTATTATTTCTCTCATTGTCATTATTTTAGTCTCTTGTTATATACACTTCTTTTTATAATTTTCTTTTATTCTTTTTTTATATTGTCTCTTTCGTATCCTTTTCCATCTCTCTTCTTTCTCTTGTAAGTTATTTATGTCCACAAATTTTCACATTATACAGACTGCAAGACAATCTGGCTCCAATCTTAATGGGCCCCTGTTCTAATGGGCCTAAGTCTTAATGGGCCCCTGTTCTAATGGGCCTAAGTCTTAATGGGCCCCTGTTCTAATGGGCCTAAGTCTTAATGGGCCCCTGTTCTAATGGGCCTAAGTCTTAATGGGCCCCTGTTCTAATGGGCCTAAGTCTTAATGGGCCCCTGTTCTAATGGGCCTAAGTCTTTATGGGCCCCTGTTCTAATGGGCCTAAGTCTTTATGGGCCCCTGTTCTAATGGGCCTAAGTCTTTATGGGCCCCCTGGTTCTAATGAGCTCTGTTCGAAGGGCCCCCACCCCAATGGGCCTAAGTCTTAATGGCCCTTGTTTTAATGGGCCTAAGTCTTATCAGGGCCCCTGTTCTACTGGCCTAAGTCTTAATGTGGGCCCCTGTTCTAATGGGCTCCAGTCTGTCGGCCCCTGTTCTAATGGGCCTAAGTCTTAATGGGCTCCCCTGTTCTAATGGGCCTAAGTCTTAATGGGCCCCTGTTCTAATGGGCCTAAGTCTTAATGGGCCCCTGTTCTAATGGGCTTAAGTCTTAATGGGCCCCTGTTCTAATGGGCCTAAGTCTTAATGGGCCCCAATCCTAATGGGCCTCAGTCTTTATGGACTTATTATTAATTGGCCTAGTCCTAATGGGCCCCAGTCTTAATGGACCCCTGTATTAATGGGCCCCAGTTTTAATAGGATTTCCATCTTACAATACAATTTCCATATATTATATTTCCCCTCCACAATATATTTCCTCACTATATGTTTCCCCCTCACAATATACCTCACCCTGCGATATATTTCACACCAGTACGTCGTTCTTGCGTTTTCTGACCATCAGTGTTCCCAAGTAAACAGAACTTTTTCGTTTTTTTTTAATATATATATATCACCAGTCCCTACGCCTAAAAACCTGACCATTTTAATTAAATTTTATGGCGTCGAGTCTTCTCCAGGGCGAGAATTATCACCAATAGAATTAATTTTAGTTATAGAAGTTTTAGTGAAAATGATTATAGAATTTATTTAAATTTATGATCGTGGAGGAAATCTGGAGGGGTTTGGTGCTATCGTCGCTACTTGGCAACACTGCTTTATTTCCTCCCGCCCGTGCTCAGTTGCCACGCGGGAATTTTAATGACGGGAGATTTTATTTCCGACGGGAATTATATCAACTCTGTGGTATTTATTTCTACATTTGTATTTATCTAATTCTTGTTGTTTTGTAATGGTTCGTTTTCAGTGATGGTAAATCATTATTGATGTTTGTAAATGATGAATTATTTGTCCGTGTGTGTGGGGAGAGAGAGAGAGAGAGAGGAGAGAGAGAGAGAGAGTTATTGTCTAGCAAAGTGGCACGATACTTCACGAACTGTGCTGGGGGGGAGAGGGAGGGAGGGAAGATGGAGGAGGAGGTAGAGTTGGTAGGGATGGAAGGGGGTAGGCAGATGGAAGGGAGGAGGGGAGAGGGTGAGAGGGTGGAGTGTAGGGAGAGAGGGTGGGAGGTAAGGGGGAGGAAAGTGCTGCTGTGTTTCGGTGCTGGTTGCCAACACACCCTATCACCCATAATGCACCGAACATCTCTCCAACACATTTCACTCTCTATTGAAACTTGTCCTTCCATATCTTATCGATTCTCCCGATTTACCGATACCCGTTGTACAGAGACCCGTGACGTCACCAGGATAGAACCCAGCATCGGGTCCTTGTTGTGGCCGTACGAGAGTTTGGGTCGGCGTTTGTGAACTGAGGAACCAACCCGCTGGTGGTGCCGGGGACAGTGCTGCCAGAGACGTGAGGTTGTGAGGGTCTGAGACAAAGGACCGAGTGAGCGTGGGAACGTGAATCTATATATTATAGTTTATATACATAGATAAATATATATATATAAATACACATTACTGTGCGTGTGTGTGTTTGTGATTATCAACCGCCAGCATGTGACTTACCCTAAATAATCAAGGTTTGTGTTGTCTAGTTTTTCTTTCTATGTTTAAAAGAATTATTGGTGACGTTTTTTCAATGGTTGTAATACTGGTGTGTGTGTGTGTGGTGTGTGTGTATGTGTGTGTGTGTGTGTGTGTGTGTGTGTGTGTGTGTGTGTGTGTGTGTCCTGCCCTGAACTATAAACACTGGTGGTTAAGTTATATGTAAACTACAGAGTTATTGATACTGTGGTGAATTTTTAACGTTGGTGGTAATGCTAGCGGCTGTGGTATTGTAAATTTATACATATAAATTCGTGCAATGGTTCCACCCTAAGATATACACTTAGAGAAGAAAGGTTGGGAGTTAACGGTAATATTTCTACACTGATCATTTGAAGACACTACCTCTATTTATCACACTTACCTGAAGATTAAATATTTGAAGATTATTCTCATTTTACCTGAAGATTAACCACCCTAACCTCACACCTCCCAAATAGTGTTAAAGTCGTTAATCTTTCGGTGTAAAATAAGCTGAGGTGGTTACTCTTCAGGTAAAATAAGCTGGGGTGGTTACTCTTCAGGTAAAATAAGCTGGGGTGGTTACTCTTCAGGTAAAATAAGCTGGGGTGGTTAATCTTCAGGTAAAAATAAGCTGGGGTGGTTAATCTTCAGGTAAAATAAGCTGGGGTGGTTACTCTTCAGGTAAAATAAGCTGAGGTGGTTAATCTTCAGGTAAAATAAGCTGGGGTGGTTAATCTTCAGGTAAAATAAGCTGGGGAGGTTAATCTTCAGGTGATCGTACACTGGTATACACTATGCCGCTGTCTGTTATTGTTAGTTTTTATTCCCAGTGGAGCAAACGTCTCCCCTCTCTCTCTTCCCTCCCCTCCCCTTAACTGTCCCCTACCACACCCCCACCCCCCCCCCACCCACACCCACACCCACAACAGATCGTCTCTGTCCAAGGAATAATGAAATTTTTTGTGTGTTCGTCGTCTTAAAAATCACTGAAATTTTAGATTCACTGAATCTGTTTTGTATGTGATGTTTGTGTCTTTTTTTGTTGTTTTGTTTGTTTGTTTGTGTGTCTGTCTGTCTGTCTGTCTGTCTGTCTGTCTGTCTGTCTGTGTGTGTGTGTGTGTGTGTGTGTGTGTGTGTGTGTGTGTGTGTGTTTAATTCGTGAAATTTATATTTATTGAAGACGTTTAAGTGCAATTTGTATGTTAGTATAGAACGAGTTTATATATTTAAATTATGACTGTTTTATAGATTGACCGTGTGTATGTTTCGAAAAATCGGTCAATTTATGTGTACTAAACACAGTTAGGGGTCATGTTTATGGTGTGTTTGTAGACCATTTATGTGTTTAAAAAAAAAACACCCAAGTTTCGTAAATTTTCGTCTTTTTTTTCAATTTGTGGAGTAGAAATTCTCGGAGATATTAATTTACCGAGACCATTTCAGCGGAATTTTTTAATGTTTTGTGTTAAAGTTGTTTACGCGTAGTTTAAAATTCCGAGAAAATTATATTGAAGAACTCAAGTTATAGTGATTTTTATAACGTGTTGTTTATGTCTCTCGTATTATTTGTGAACTTCTTGGGAATTTAAATTTAATCTATCTATCTATCTACCTATTTATATATTATAAATGAATTTACTAACAAAAATAGTAGATAGATAGGTAGATAGATAGATAGATAGATAGATAGATAGATAGATAGATAGATAGATAGATAGATATAACAAAGGAACAACTCAAAAAATTCTTCAGTGTTATTTTATTGAGTAAAATTTTTCGTGGTTAAGAGGATTTGGCGGTGTTCTCTCACAGCTAGAGATATCTCTCTCTACCGTCTCTACCGTCTCCTGGGCGTCTTCCATATGTCTCTCAGGACTGGAAGGAGGTGGAGGGGAGGAATGAATCAATTGAAGGTCGTCTCACTATTGTTTTACGGGCGTCTCCCAGATGTCTCTCAAGCCGGGGGGGATATACTTGATGTCTCACAGCTGTTGGCGTCTTTCAGATAATTTATGATCATCTCTCAGAGTCTTACCGAGAGAGAGAGAGAGAGAGAGAGAGAGAGAGAGAGAGAGAGAGAGAGAGAGAGAGCTGTGCTGGGGGACAAGAAGCAGCATCTCTCAAACATCTCTCAGCGTCTCACAAATGTCTCACAGGGATAGAGCGAGAGATAGAGAGACAGCTGTGTTTGGGGGGACGACCATTAAGTGGAGGAGGCTCAGGACTGGCAACTTACAGCGGCGAGTCGTAAAGTGTTTTTAAGTGGCCGCCAGAAAAGTGTAGGAGCTTTTATAAGTGAGGGAGAGGAGGGAGGTGAGACAGTGATTCGTGTAGGGGGCCTGTTATAAGGAGGAAGGAGGAAGAGGGAGGGAAAATGGGTTGAGGGTCAAGTTACAAGGAGGGTAGGGGAGGGAAGAAGGAGAGGGGAGGAAGAAGGAGGGAGAGAGGAAGGGGAGGGAAGAAGGAGGGAGAGGGTAGGGGAGGGAAGAAGGGAGGAGAGAGGAGGGGGGGAGGGAAGAAGGGAGGGAGGGTAGGGAGAGGAAGAAGGGAGAAGGAGGAGAGAGAGGGGAGGAAGAAGGGGAGAGAGGGAGGAGAGGGGGAGGGAAGGAGGAGAGAGGGGAGAGAGGAGGGAGGGGAAGAAGGAGGAGAGAGGGGGGAGGGAAGAAGGAGTAGAGAGAGGAGAGAGGGGGGGGAAGAAGGGAGGAGAGGAGAGAGGGGGGAGGGAAGAAGGGAGGAGAGAGGGGAGGGAAGAAGGGAGTAGAGAGAGGAGGGAGGGAAGAAGGGGAGAGAGGGGGGAGGAAGAAGGAGAGAGAGGAGGGAGGGAAGAAGGGAGGAGAGAGAGGGGGGAAGAAGGGGAGAGAGAGGAGGGAAGAAGGGAGGAGAGAGGGGGGAGGGAAGAAGGGAGAGAGAGGAGGGAGGGAAGAAGGGAGGAGAGAGAGGAGGGAAGAAGGAGAAGAGAGAGGGGGGAGGGAAGAAGGAGTAGAGAGAGGAGGGGAGGGAAGAAGGGAGGAGAGAGAGGGGGAGGAAGAAGGAGGAGAGAGGAGGAGGGAAGAAGGAGGAGGAGAGAGGGGGAGGGGAGGAGAGGAGGGAGGGAGAGGGAAGAAGGGAGGAGGGAGGAGAGAGGAGGGAGGGAGGAGAAGGGAGAGGAGAGAGAGGGGGAGGGAAGGGAGAGAGGAGGGAGGGAAGAAGGAGGAGAGAGGAGGGAGGAAGAGAGGAGAGAGAGGAGGGAAGAAGGAGGAGAGAGGAAGAAGGATGAGAGAGGAGAGAGGAGGAGGAGGGAAGAAGGGAGGAGAGAGGGAGGGAAGAAGGGAGGAGAGAGGGGAGGGAAGAAGGAGTAGAGAGAGGAAGGGTGAGAGAAGAGGGAGGAAGAAGGGAGAGAGAGGGGGAGGGGAAGAAGGGAGGAGAGAGGAGGGAGGGAAGAAGGGAGGAGAGAGGAGGGAGGGGAAGAGAGAGGAGGGAGGGAAGAAGGGAGGGAGAGAGAGGAGGGAAGAAGGGGAGGAGAGAGGGGGGGAGGGAAGAAGGAGGAGAGAGGAGGAGGAGGGAAGAAGGGGATGAGAGAGGGGGGAGGGAAGAAGGGAGGAGAGAGGGAGGGAGGGAAGAAGGGAGGAGAGGGAGGGAGGGAGGGAAGAAGGGAGGGAAGGAAGGGAGGAGAGAGGAGGGGTGAAGGAGGAGAGAAGGGGAGGGGAGGAGAGGAGAGGGAAGAAGGGATGAGAGGAGGGGGAGGGAAGAAGGAGGAGAGAGGAGAGGGAGGGGGAAGAAGGGGAGGAGAGAGAGGAGGGAAGAAGGGAGGAGAGAGGAGGGAGGGAAGAAGGATGAGAGAGAGGGAGGGAGGGAGGAGAGAGGAGGGAGGGAAGAAGGAGGAGAGAGGAGGGGAGGAAGAAGGGAGGAGAGGGAGGAGGGAGGGGAAGAAGGGAGTAGAGAGGAGGAGGGAAGAAGGGAGGGGAGGGAAGAAGGGAGTAGAGAGAGGAGGGAGGGAAGAAGGAGGAGAGAGGGGGAGGAAGAAGGAGGAGAGGAGGAGGGAAGAAGGGAGGAGAGAGAGAGGGGGAGGGAAGAAGGGAGGAGAGAGAGGAGGGAAGAAGGGAGGAGAGAGGGGGAGGGAAGAAGGGAGGAGAGAGGAGGAGGGAAGAAGGGAGGAGAGAGAGGAGGGAAGAAGGGAGAAGAGAGAGGGGGAGGGAAGAAGGGAGGAGAGAGGGGGAGGGGAGTGGTTGTAGAGCTACCTTTTATAATGACGAGAAAGGAGAGGAGGAGGAAAGGGAGGGAAGAAGGCAGGAAGGGAAGTGATAGTGTAGGACTTTTATAAGAGAGAGAGAGAGAGAGAGAGAGAGAGAGAGAGAGAGAGAGAGAGAGAGAGAGAGAGACTAAGTTATATGGATTATGGTAACCGTAAAATGATATGTCGTCTTTATACATACATACATACATGCATACATACATACAAGCATGCATACATACAAACCAGCTGACTCTGCCATTTCTTCCATAAATCTGAATATCAAAGTCAACTCACATTTAAATCTGAACACCTCTCCTCCCTCTCCCCCATAAATATGAATTCCACTTGTACCCAAAATCTGAATAACAAGAACACTTTTTCTCCCTTCTCGAAATCTGAATACCCCTCCTTCCCTCCCTCCCTCCGTCTACTTTCCTTCCTTCCTTCCCTCCTTCCTTCCTTCCTTCTTGCCCTCCTTCCTTCCCCCACCTAGAGCATCTCACACAGTTCCGTCGCCGTGTCAGAAACTTAACAAGCGTGCGGGGATATTTTCACAGCCTGGCAGGGAAACTTTCCTCTGAGAAGTCTTGATTTCCTCCCCGCCATCACCACTTCTTTGTTTTTTTCCCCAGACTTAAATTATTTTTGTTTACGTCTTCAAGTGAGTTGCCTGAGTGCTTCCTTGACGTGTGTATGTATGTAAAGTCCAATGTTAGGTCCACCAACACCCCGTCCAACACAGCAGCAGTCATGTAGCCTTAGGAACACTCCCCCGGCACATCCAAACAACAAGTCCGGGCGGCCTTAGACCCCGCAATAACAACACTACACGTCATTAGGGACTTTTTAACCAGAGTTACGACCACACTAATTGTTAGGATGAGATGAGGTAAAAAAAATGGCCCGGTAATTTTTCTTGTGGGTGAGTGAGGCTGTTATTGTGACCCCTCGCGGAGGTGTTCCTTGGCCTGCCTATTGGCTGAGGTGCTCCTTGACCTGCCTACTGGCTGAGGTGCTCCTTGACCTGCCTACTGGCTGAGGTGCTCCTTGACCTGCCTACTGACTGAGGTGCTCCTTGACCTGTCTACTGGCTGAGATGCTCCTTAACCAACCTACTGGCTGTGATGCTCCTTGACCAACCTACTGGCTGTGATGCTCCTTGACCTGTCTTCTGGCTGAGGTGCTCCTTAACCAACCTACTGGCTGAGATGCTCCTTAACTAACCTAATTACCTGTATTCTGGAAATAAACCATTGTATCTACGTATAGTCTCGGTGTAACATCTACGCCAACTTGTCTTGTCTTGTTGCATATAGGAAAACACAATAAGGTATAGTCTCAGTGTAATTTGAATGCCATATTAGCCGTCATCTTTGTTGTACGAGTCACTACACTACATCCCAGCAGAACCAGTCAGGAGGAAAATTACCAAATGAATCATTGAGAATACACCCAACCGTCTCACCTCCTCGTACTTGCCTGGGAAACGAGTCTTGTAGGGGGACCTTGGACGGCCTTTGAGAACCAACATCAGTATCGTAGCTGAAGTGGTTTAGATAAATTCATTCTCTTATGTCTAGATGCGAGAAAATTTTAATATCTTACGAAACTTTATGAGACAACATCAGTGTCATGATTTCTCGTATGTTCATATGTGGGAAAAAAATGGTCTTGTAGGAACCTTTGAGAATCCATCGTGGTGTCGTAGGTTAAGTGAGCCAGGTGGATGCGTATTAGGACATCTTCAGTTAGGAGGAAAATAATTGCCATAAACACCTTAAGCCTGTGTGTGTGTGTGTGTGTGTGTGTGTGTGTGATCTTGTTGTTAGGGTGACTGTTGTGAGGTATTGTGTAGGGGTCTAGGACAAATGGCCGCCATATGGAACCTAACCTAACCTAACCTAACCTAACCTAACCTAACCTAACCTAACCTAAATTAGGCGTTTGCAGTTTACCCCCAGTCCGCGGCGGCCAGTCGGCCGCGGCGAGTTGGCCGCGGCCAGTTGGGCTGCGGCCAGATGGCGGCGGCCAGTTGTCCCATTCCCATTGTGTAGGGGTGCTCGACCTTATGTGTCTACCTACCTACCTACCTACCTACCTACACCTACCTCGTCAACGTCCCTCCCTCCCTTATTATATTACATCTCTCTCTCTCTCTCTCTCTCTCTCTCTCTCTCTCTCTCTCTCTCTCGAACTGTGACATATAACCTTATTGCCCTGAGTGCTCTCCCCTCCGTGATGTGAATGACAAATGTGACCATGGGAACATGAACAAGAACATAAACAAGAGCATCATCAAGAACAAGAACACGAACATGAGCAAAAAACATGAACTAGACATTGTTTTGATTTTTCTTCTCGCGCCCCCACCTCCCCTCTCTTCCCCACCTCACCTCTCCTCTCTCCTCACCTCACCTCTCCACCCCCCCTCTTGGCACAGGTCTGGTGAGGTTGTTGGTCAGGTTCTTATTAAGTGAACACCTGAAGGGGTTGGAACATGTTGAGCCGCTGCGCTTTTTTTCCACTCCTCCAAGCTTGAATATCTAACCCGCCTCCTTCCCTCATGGTACAATTCCCGTCCCGCTTCGTAAATTTATACAAATCAACGAAATTTGATATATTTATTAATTTTTTTTAGACATCTAGGGACAATAACACGATAATTACAGGTAAATTCTCAGGTAAAGTCTCAGGTAAATGATTGTGTTACCTTATTTACATACGTCATCACCTGATCGTTGTCTTGTGAATATATTTTGATAAATTTGACCCGAAAAAAAAATACGAAACGGCAAAAAAATTATGTAGAAATTAACTGAATGGGGAAAACGAGATACTTTGGCCCTACAATTAGAGACGAGGGGACAATGACAGGGATAGTGGGTTATTAATGGGTAAATTTTGGAGTAGGGGGCTCAAGAGGATAAGGAGGAGACTGGGATAGATGACTGAAATTAAAAGTTGTTGTCCCCAGAGAGTTAGGTTAGGACACGTTAGGTTACGTTAGGTACTACATCACCTTGCATCTGTTAAGGTCGACTACAAACCAAAATATCTACATATGTAGACCTGTCAATACCTGTCTCTACGCTATTACACCTGTCACTCAAACACGAGGTAACACTGTAGACGTGAGGGTGTGAACAGTGGCTGGTCTCGTGTACATTGTTCATGAGGGTTCACTCTCCCCCTTCGTTCACCTCCTGGGACCTGCCTGCCTCTCAACCCTGGACGATTTCTCTCTCTCTCTCTTCTGCCTTTAAACGCCTCCCAATTTCTTCGTAATTTCACACACACACAGAAAGGTATATATATATATATATATATATATATATATATATATATATATATATATATATATATATATATATATATATATATACAGGTATATATATATATATATATATATATATATTTTCACATCACACAAATTTCTTTCAACACAAAATCTCGTAATATCCCCCCCCCCCAGGTAAAGTAGACTCACCTGAGCTTCACGGTGAGCCGGAACAATGACTTTGATGTTTAAACAGGTAATTTGATTATCATCTCTGAATAATTTGATCATTTAAATCATTATACCAATTGGGATATCACCTGAAGATTAGACACCCTTGCTTATTTCACCACAAGTTGAACCATCTTAATGCTAACCTAACCTAACCTAACCTAACCTAACCTAACCTAACCTAACCCAACCTAACCTAACCTAACCCAACCTAACATAACCTAACTTCATCAGGTGCCATACGCTAGGGGTGGCTAATGTGTAAGGTGATGTCATTTGGGTTCTGGGGGTCGAGTTGTCAAAGTTCCCCACTATAATGTTCCTCGTAAGCTTTACTTTTTGTTGGACAGATAGGCCCCAGTCCTAATAGACCCCAGTCCAATAGGCCCAGTCCAAGGCCCCAGTCCAATAGATCCCAGTCCAATAGGCCCCAGTCCAAAGGCCCCAGTCTTAGACCCCATCCAGCCCGTCCAAAGATCCCAGTCCAATAGGCCCCAGTCCAAAGGCCCCAGTCCAAATCCAGTCCAGCCCCGTCCCACAGATCCCAGTCCAAAGTCCTAGGCCCCAGTCTCATAACCCCAGTCCAAGGCCCCAGTCCAATAGACCCCAGTATAATAGACCCCAGTATAATAGACCAGTATAATAGACCCCAGTACTAATAGACCCCAGTACTAATAGACCCCAGTATAGACCCAGTCTAATAGACTGTACTAATAGACCCCAGTAATAGCCTCTGGTCTTAATAGGCAATATGTTACTTATTAGAAATAGCTCCTCTCTCTCTCTCTCTCTCTCTCTCTCTCTCTCTCTAACACACACACCTGTCCCCCCTCTCCATAAACAAAGACACCATAATTACAAGTCTTAATGGCGTGTCCTCCTGAAATATTACATCCTTAATGGGGCGCCCCTTCACCTCCTGCCTACTGTGGCGTTAATATTATTATTTTATTATTATTATTATTATTATTATTATTATTACCTTACTGTCATTATTACCACTAATTAATATCATCATCATCATCATCATCATCATCATCATCATCATCACCATACGTCGTTCAGTTTCACTAAAGCTACACTTTATGTCATCATATAACCAACTATAAAACTGTAAGGGGAGTATCTCACTGTGTTTATGTTATCCTCTCTCTTCTCTCTCTCTCTCTCTCTCTCTCTCTCTCTCTCTCTCTCTCTCTCTCTCTCTGTTATCCTCTCCCCTACTCTCTCTCTCTCTCGTTTTCTTTTCTTTCTCGTGCCTCTTCTTTCTTCTCCCTCTTCCTCCTTCCCTCCTTCTTTTTCCTATCCTTCTCCTTTACATTTTCCTCTTCTTCCTGTCCTCTCCCCCTCTTTTCCTTCCTTCTCCCTCCTCCCTTCCTTTCTGCCCCCCTTCCTCCTCTCTTCCTCTCCCTCCTCCTCTCTTCCTCTCCCCTCCTCCTCTCTTCCCTCTCCCCCCCTCCTCTCTTCTCTCCTCCTCCTCTCTTCCTCTCCCTCCTCCTCTCTTCCTCTCCTCCTCCCCTCCTCCCCTCTCCCCCCCTCCTCCTCTTCTCCTCCTCCTCCTCCTCTTCCTCTCCCTCCTCCTCTCTTCCTCTCCCTCCTCCTCTCTTCCTCTCCTCTCGACAGGACCAAATTATTAATATTGGGTCGTGTACTTTTCCTTCTCGTGGGTGGTAGAAGGACTTAACACCTCCATCATGGGACCAACATGACCTCAAGCACCAAGAGCCATAAGACTAGACACTCTATGGTACGTGAGCGGGATTTCCAACCTTGAGGGAGAGGCTAGGTATATAACACTGTCTTGTCCCTGAGGAGTTATACAAGAGAGGCTCATCCACAATAACTTAAATGGGACTATCGACCTAGAGGTAGTGTGACGGGGGCGCTGGAGGTATAGCACTATTTTACCTCAAGTCGCAGATAGTCACACGGGAAGGACCTTCATCCATAGGGCTATCACTATAAGACTCGACCCTAAGTTAGCGTAGGAACATAGCCCTATCTTAACTTAAACTTATACAGTAAAGGTCAAATCCCACAGGGGTTTCTATAAATGTTTCGACCGTGGGGTGTGGGCCAGGTGTAGCACTGTGTTGCCCCGGAGGAGTATGAGCGACAGGGGCATTATGTGAGGAAGGAAGCGACGATACAGGTCCTACAACCCATCCTACACGGCCTTTTATTGTATTAACGACTTGTTCTAAATGGCTGTGAAGGGCAGGGAAGGCGGTAAGCAGGGAAAGGGTGGCAGTGAGGGAGGGAGGTAAGCAGGGAGGGAGGAGCAGAGGGAGGGAGGTAAGCAGGGAGGGAGGAGCAGAGGGAGGGAGGTAAGCAGGGAGAAGGAAAGAAGAGAAGGATAGTGGGGAGGGGGAGGGGAAGGAAGGACAGCGGGAAGGAAGGGAGAGAGAAAACGAGGGAGGGACGGAGAGGAAGAGGGAGGAAGAATGGAAGGAGAGAGGGAGAAAGGAAGGAGAGAGGGTCATTTAAGGAGATGAGTGAATGAGCAATCCTATATGAATAAGCTGTAAGGGGGTGGGTGGGTATGGGGCCAGGGTATTGAATATTAGCTTTCAAGAGGACTGAGGCCACTTAAGCTGCGAGGAACTAAGCTTTTCAAGGTCTTTTAGTTCTAAAGAAATAAGCTTTAGGGTGAATGAATTCCTTAAGCTGCAAGGAACTAAGCTTTGTAGTCTGTGTGTCTGTCTGTCTTGTATCTCGTATCATCATATGACGCTAAACTCTCTCTCTCTCTCTCTCTCTCTCTCTCTCTCTCTCTCTCTCTCTCTCTCTCTCAGTCTCTATGTGCTTGTGTATATGTCTGTGTGCGTGCATGTATGTGTGCGTGTATGCATGAATGTGTGTGTGTGTGTGTATGTATCAAAGGGTGATGGTGGTTGTGGTAGTATGTTTAGTTTGGACTGGCTTTATCTGTATTTATCTTTCTCTTCCTCTCCTCTCCTCCCTCCCTCTCCCTCCTCCCAGGCCATAGAGGTTAGGAGGCATCAGAGTGTTTGGCCTGGGGTGAAACCTTATTCCGCCATCCACCCTGGTGCTGGGCCTGTCTCAGTGGGGGCAAGCAGGAGGAGGGCGGGGGAATTGGAGGTGAGGGTGGGATCAAATAGATTGCACTGCCACCAACACTACTCTCTGGTAACTAGAGGAGGAGGAAGAGGACACACACACACACACACACACACACACACACACACACACACACACACACACACACCATACAAGACACTAAGCCTGAACACAGGTGACAAGATCTGACACATCAGTACGGAGAGGTGTGGCTTCACTGTCAGAGGTGTGGCTTCAATGTCAGTGGTGTGGCCTTACTGTCAGTAGTGTGGCCTCAATGTCAGTGGTGTGGTCTTAATGTCAGTGGTGTGGCCTTACTGTTAATGATGTGGCCTCTCTGCTAAGTAATCGTACTCAAGGAGGTTACGTCATCGTAATCCAGGGGTTAAGTAGTCGTACTCAAGGGGTTAAATCACATACCTATGTCAGATGACCAGCTGAACCATCTGCCTAACAGATGGTTCAGCCTCATCCCTTCAACAGACTTAGCTGTCACAGAGAACTGTCACACACCTGTCATAGACTTCTCAGAAAGCTGTCATATACGTGTCATATATACCTGTCATATACCTGTCATAGAGTTATTATATAAACCTGTCATACATGTTATAGAGCTCTCATTACGCTGTCACACACCTGCTATAGAACTGTCATATAGCGCTGTCAAAGACCATTAATTAAGCGCCCATACATGTCATAGATCTGTCGAGTAACTATCCTAGAACTGTCATATAGAGCTGTCATATACCAGCCTTATAACTGTCATATACCTATCATGTTGAGTTGTCATACACTTGTCATAAAACTGTCATATTATCAGCCATATAGAACTGTCATAGAGCTGGGATGGAATACCTATTCAGTTTTATTCATCTGGCTATTGTTAGAGAGAGTAGTACCACGACTATGTCACAGTCACTACGAAGGTGTAATTTTTTGTTGTGAACCTCTCTCTCTCTCTCTCGTGTCCTCCAGAAGTGCCACTTGAGTTTGCTGACAGTGGTAGTGACATCGACGCAAAACTTTCAAATTATGATACTATGTGTGTGTGTGTGTGTGTGTGTGTGTGTGTGTATGTGTGTGTGTGTGTGTGTGTGTGTGTGTGTGTGTTTCATTCGCTTAAAGTTATGTAAACACGAAATACCGTTGATATAAAAATGAAAATAAGAATAAGAATAACAACAACAACAAAATATCAATAATAATAATAATAATAATAATAATAATAATAATAATAATAATAATAATAATAATAATATAAATAAAGTGCATTAAAGTTAAGCCACCATAAGGCTATTGACCTCACTATACCAGTAGTAAAAATAATTACCACTTTTTTGCTCACTTATACAGGAGTGCTGTTGCTTACGTTGACCCCAGGAGCGTCACCACACGCAGCTGTGTTTGTGACTGTTCTAATTGTTATGTATATGTGTCATGTATACACACACACACACACACACACACACATACATGTAGGAATTTTGTTGAGTGAGAACTGTGATGCTTCTAGGTCTGTTGTATCTCATGTGTACAGTAAAAAAATTATTCTCTCTCTCTCTCCACACACACACGTGTTGTCGGTGTTTTGGTGGCGGGAGAAAAATTTGTGGTCATTTAGATACTGTCACTAAGTCGACCCAAGTTGGTGGGAAGTGTCAGGTTGTGCTAAGTGTCTTGGGGAAGTGTTAGGTTGTGTTTAAGTATCTTGGGGAAGTGTCAGGTTGTGTTTAAGTGTCTTGGGGAAGTGTCAGGTTGTGTTTAGTGTCTCGGGGAAGTGTTAGGTTGTGTTAAGTGTCTTGGGGATGTGTCAGGTTGTGTTAAGTGTCTTGGGGAAGTGTCAGTTTGTGCTAAGTGTCTTGGGGATGTGTCAGGTTGTGTTAAGTATCTCGGGGAAGTGTCAGGTTGTGTTAAGTGTCTTGGGGATGTGTCAGGTTGTGTTAAGTGTTTTGGGGAAGTGTCAGGTTGTGTTAAGTGTTTTGGGGATGTGTCAGGTTGTGTTAAGTGTCTTGGGGATGTGTCAGGTTGCGCTAAGTGTCTTGGGGAAGTGTCAGG
The DNA here is from genome assembly GCF_018991925.1 of Homarus americanus. NCBI lineage: Eukaryota > Metazoa > Arthropoda > Malacostraca > Decapoda > Nephropidae > Homarus > Homarus americanus. The sequence continues at coordinate 13,880 of NW_024746367.1, read as the reverse complement.
TTGTGTTATGTCTTGGGGATGTGTCAGGTTGTGTTAAGTGTCTTGGGGAAGTGTCAGGTTGTTTAAGTGTCTTGGGGAAGTGTCAGGTTGTGTTTAAGGTCTTGGGAAGTGTTTGTGTAGTTAAGGTTCAAGTGTCAGGTTGCTAAGTGTCTTGGGTAAGTGTTAGTACATATTAAGTGCCTTGAGGAATAAATATAAGATAGAAAATAACTTAATCTACTTTATATCCAAAGAAAACGGGAAACAGTCAAGTAAAGAAAACGGAAAAGTCAAGTAAATAAAACGGAAAACAGTCAGGTAAGGAAAACGGGAAACCGTCAAGTAAAGAAATTGAGATTCGCAAAGAAAACGGGAAACATTCATGTAAAAGAAACGATCGGTGTTTCTTTAAGAGGGCGGACGTGAGCGTGTTGTATCCGGCACTTGTAAGTAGAGGACCCTCACGCCTACGTATAAACAAGAGCAATGGCCGCCACTTAACCCTGAGACTCATTGCCCCTTGACCGAGCGCCAGAGTGTGTCAATGCCAGTGAGTGTCATAGTGCCAGATTGAGTGTCATAGTGCCAGAGGGAGTGTCATAGTGCCAGAATAAGTGTCATAGTGCCCAGAGGGAGGTCATAGTGCAGAATAATGTCATAGTGCCCAGAGGGAGGCATAGTGCCAGAGGGAGTGTCATAGTGCCAGAATAAGTGTCATAGTGCCAGAGGGAGTGTCAGAGTGCCAGAGGGAGTGTCAGTGTGCCAGAATTGAGAACCAGAGTTTATGGAATTGACTACAGTTTCTGGAAAAATTAAGATATAATTTGGTAGATAGATAGTTAGATAGATGGATAGATAAATAGATAGATAGATGGGTAGAGAAAGAAGACAGAGATTAAGAAAAAAATAAACTGAGAAATTGATGGATAGATGTAAAAAAGAGAGAGAAGAGAGAGAGAGAGAGAGAGAGAGAGAGAGAGAGAGAGAGAGAGAGAGAGAGAGAGAGAGAGAGAGAGAGAGAGAGAGAGCATCCATCAGTCCTCAAAAAAAGACATAAAAAATAAAATAAAATAAATAAATAAGCACAAGACGACGTAAAACAAAAGACAAGGTTGAAGAAAGTGGTGGAGGCTGCCAGTTCAACCATAACACTAACTACGTCCTGCGGTTGTTATCACGTGAATGATGGTTATATTTTAATCAGACAACTACCACCAAACTACGTCTTATGCCCCCCACCTCACTTGGTTCACATCCACCCTGGCAACCTAACCTAACCAAACCTATGTTAACCTAACCCAACCTAAACCAACCTAACGCTAACCTAATCCAACGCAACTTAACCCAACCTAAACCAACCTAACGCTAACCTAACCCAACCTAAACCAACCTAACGCTAACCTAACCTAACCCCAAACCAACCTAACGCTAACCTAACCTAACCTAAACCAACCTAACGCTAACCTAACCTAACCTAAACCCAACCTAACGCTAACCTAACATAACCTAACCTAACCTAACGCTAACCTAACCTAACCTAAACCAACCTAACGCTAACCTAACATAACCTAACCCAACCTAACGCTAACCTAACCTAAACCAACCTAACGCTAACCTAACCTAACCCAACCTAAACCAACCTAACGCTAACCTAACCTAACCTAAACCAACCTAACGCTAACCTAACATAACCTAAACCAACCTAACGCTAACCTAACATAACCTAACCCAACCTAACGCTAACCTAACCTAACCTAAACCAACCTAACGCCAACCTAACATAACCTAACCCAACCTAACGCTAACCCAACCTAACCTAAACCAACCTAACGCCAACCCAACCTAACCTAAACCAACCTAACGCTAACCTAACCTAACCTAAACCAACCCAACGCTAACCCAACCTAACCTAACCTAAAACCAACCTAACGCTAACCTAACCCAACCTAAACCAACCTAACGCCAACCTAACCCAACCCAAACCAACCTAACGCCAACCTAACCTAACCCAACCTAAACCAACCTAACGCTAACCTAACCCAACCTAAACCAACCCAACGCTAACCTAACCCAACCCAAACCAACCTAACGCCAACCTAACCTAACCTAAACCAACCTAACGCTAACCTAACCTAACCTAACCTAAACCAACCTAACGCTAACCTAACCTAACCTAAACCAACCTAACGCTAACCTAACCTAACCCAACCTAAACCAACCTAACGCTAACCCAACCTAACCTAACCCTCCAGAAAATATCTCCAAATTGACCTTTACTTGTGAAATTTGAGGTAAAATTAGATTATTATAATTAATTTCAGTTGGTTGTTTACAGTCGAAAAATTCCTGTTTTTTTTTTATTGAGCAAATGGCGGCCACGGTCTTCTTAAGGCAGAACTGTCGTGTTGGTATGGTGATGGTGTGCGTGTGTGGTGGTGATGGTGTGGTGTGATGTGAGGATGGGATTGTGGTGTGGAGTTGTGCATCATCATCATCATCACCACACCACCATTATCATCATTACCACCACTACCACCACTATCACAGCCAGTACTACAATCCACTACCACCACCACCACCACTACCAATACCATCATCGTCGCCACCACTACCACCACCACCACCACTACCAACGAGCACCACCAACACCATCATCGTCGCCACCACTACCACCACCATCACCACCAAGCACCGCCACTAATAATACTAAACACCAGTACCACCATCATGAGAAGCGCTGCGCCATTCAAACACCTCAGAGCATATGTCCAGCGGCGCCATTAAGGCAGTAATGTTCCGACCAACACACAACATAAACACCTTTATTCGCCATAAGACGGAGGCAGCCACCACTTGCCTACTGCTTGAGAGAGAGAGAGAGAGAGAGAGAGAGTCGTGTATTAAAACGCTTGTCCTGACGTCACAGAAATGTAAACCAATCCAACCTCTCTCTCACGCCATTACAAGTACCAGCCAATGAAAACTCTTCCCCACGGTATTATAATACTTTTTGTGACGTCATACCTAGAGCAGCCAATCAAAAGCCTCCTTCACGTTATATATGTTAATGGTTCTCGTGACGTCATCAGTTTTTCTCAGGTCATTGTGTTGTTGTGACAATGGTGTGCTGTGAGGGCGGGCGATTATGTGTTTTTGTGTAGTGTATGTGTCAGTATACACCCTCTGTGTTATGTGTCACTTTACCTCTGTGTTATGTGTTGCTGTGTATTCCATTGTATGTTATGTATGGTTGTATACTTGTGTTACTATTATTTTATGTATTTATTTTGTATATTATTATTATTAACCAACAATATAAACAGAGAAGCAATATATATATATATAGGAAAAGGATCACAACAACAAGATCACGTCGTTTAAACTCCGACTCGAACTTAAATTTCGGTACAGGTTAAAAAATAAATGGAGTTGGTTGGCGCCAATAAGCTAAGTTAAGTGGCAATCCCCAGCCTGCCCGCCTCTCTAAGCCATCATCCCCTTCCTTCCAGTATTAACAAGGACATTACCCTATAAAACCCACTGAAAATAGTTCTCTATTCATTAAGATGTAATTTGTAGCATCTAGAGCCATATATGTGTACAGGTTTGTGTTTTTCATATGTTTTGCGATCACTTGCAGGATGATATACATCGTTGAAACAGTTTCACTTGTGCTCAAACAGAGTGGATGGTTGTGTGTACTGGGGAAAATAATCGGGCATCCCCAGACCGCAGTGTAACCCAACCCTCACGTGCGACCACACCAACCCCTGACCAACACCTCTATCCTAAGATGCTGGTCGACTGAACTCCCTGACACAAGCCCTACTTTATTCTATCTAAAACACATCTCATCTATCTAAAAATACATCTATTGTAAACATACTATCTCGAACTCTGGCAAATATCTTAGGGAAACAATGTAGAAGAAGTCGTGGTTTGAACATTCGGACACTTTTGGAACACTGGGATTCAAATGTGAGTTAGTAAACAAAGCAACAACAGTAGGCCTAAGATACCATCCAGTTTCGTGTTTGTTGTAGGCCAGTTTGTCTGTGTGTCAAATACTGATGTCTGTATTAGCTCTCATGAAAATCTCGGTGGATATAAGTTTTAATATATTTCTCAGGTTATCCTTGCTTAAATTACCTTTCTGTTTACCATTGTTTACATACCTACGCTCTCTGTGCATATGATGTGACCTTATCCATCTATCTATATCTTCCTCCTCTCTCCAACCACCACCTCCTCCTCCTCCTGCTCCCATGCTTCTGCCCTTCCTTCTCTTCCCCCGCCCTCCCCTCTTCCACCCTCTCCTAGAAGGTCACACAGTTAACATAACCCAGGCCACCATAAGCGGTATATTTACCTCACCATGACAACACCCAGCCCGACCCACCGTACCTGCTCTCACGGGCCCCAATCCGATTAGGCCTCATCGTATCAGACCCCAATCCTGTTAGGACCTCATTACTATTAGGCCTGTCCTATTTGGCCCCCATACCAATGGGGCCAAAGTTTCAATAGACACCCGTTCTAATATGATCCAATTTATATAGGCCTAAGTAGTAGTAGTAGGTCCCGGTCGTAATGGCTAAGGTCTATTAGGACTGGGGCACACTAGACATGCACCTGAACCCATCTGACTGAACCACTTAATAAAACATAGCCATAACGTAATTAATAACCAAATTATACCAAGTTTTATTTATATCAAAGAAATCTATTATCATTAATTACCTTATCAATGAATAAAGTAATTGTCCATGAACATAATTATTTAGTTAATTATCTTGTTATTAGTTTCATATAGATACTAATTTCATTAATTGTTATTTATTAATCATTAAACAATTTTAGGCAGTGGCAGGTGTAACTGGTGGCAGGTGTAGGTGGTAGCAGGTGTAGGTGATGGCAGGTGTAAGTGGTGGCAGCTGCCACTGACAATCTCATCATCACTGACTCCTTATCCTTACTACTTGCTCTTGATACCCTTGTTGACGGGGTAGATCCCTCCTCACAGGCATGAGTGTCCAACATGATAATGTCAGAACCTAAATGGGTATTGCACATATACACACACTCCAACACTACGTCCTTGACTGTGAGAAAAAATAGAAACTTGTAGGGACAGATGCAAGTACACTCTGTATGCAGTGGCGCAGCACTTTAGGTGGTGTTAGGTGTAGGTGAATTTTTGTTTTGTCACGTGCAGCAACTAGTTTATTGTGCACCCCATACTCATTCTATGGGCGGCAGAGCAAAAGGATTACAGAGTAGAGGTCATAAAGGGTTAGTGTTACAGCGTATTTCAAATGCTGTACATTGTTTGTTTAGTTCTGTACATAAAGGGAGATTTTTTCACAGCTGCGTGAGTACAGCAGTGTGAGGCAATATGTCTGGCCGCACACTTTAATATTCACATCTGCGTGAGAGGTCTTCAAGCACATTGTGTGTTTGGTTCTATACATGGGAACTGATATAGCTATTAAGTGCAAAAAGGTGGATACAATCTTAAAATGTCGACTATCTTGCCATTAGAGATGAATTGTTGTGCCATTTCACACACAGTTTGCTTGGACCTGTCCCTAAAAGGTTCTATCTTCACATAGTCAAGGACGTAGTGTTAGAGTGTGTGGCCATATGTCTGGCCACACACTTTACATTTAGTTTTGTTCACATCTGCCTGAGGGATATACTGCCAGAGGTACTTATATCCTAACCTTAGTCTAGCGGTTACAACTTGTAATCTAGTGATCTTGTTACTTTCTCCATATACTGTACATGTTTTACCTGATACATCTCATCCTGGTAAACAATGGATTGACTAGTGCTTGTTTGCACTTGTCTGGTTGCGTCAAAATCATCAACAAGTTCTTTTCTGGTTACAGTTTTAAGGGTTCTTTTTGACAGACCCAGAGTGTATTCAACAGTGGCTTTGTTAGACGTGAGTTTGGCGAGGGCATCAACTCTGTCTTGTTCTCTGAGGCCTATGTGAGAGGGGATCCACAACAGTTTGAGTGTGTTAGAGTTAAAGACTTTGTGTAAATAATCGTTTAGGCGGATACGTGGATGTTGTGATATCGAAGGGAACTGTCCGTCAGGGTGGAAGGAAGTGCTGTTGTGTCTCAGCTTTGTACAGATGGTCTAGTTCAAACATCCTCATATGTGTAGCTGTAGTTTGGATGGATTTAGGTGGTGGTAGGTGTAGGTGGTGGCAGAAGAAGTACAGTATATAAGTGGTGTGGGTGACGTAGACCAGCTGGTCACCGCAACATTATACATACTGAGTCCTGGCATGATGATGATGATGAGAGTGATGATGATATGAAGATGATAATGATGGTGATGCTTATAACGAGGAGGAGGAAGATGGTGGTGAAGACGACAACGATACTACTACTACTACTACTACTAACTTATTATTATTATCATTACAACAGTGCAATAATTTCACCAACCAAACGCCTTCCTCCCTCCCTCTGTCCCTCCTTCCCATCCACCGTCCCATCCTCCCTCACATCTCCCCCTCCTTCTCTCCCTTCCCCTTCCTCCTCCATCCCACCTTTTCCCCTTCCCTCTCTCCATCACCTTTCCTCCTTCCCTCCCCCCCTCCGAGTCACCATTTCTCCCACTAAGTCAATAAATAATACTGGAAGCCTAACGTGTTATTTCTCTCATTTCCATTACAGGTGAGCAGCTAGTGTCGACCTATCCCATCACTACTAGGTAACGTAGAGGTGTTGTAGTGGGTTGTGAAGTGTTGTAGAAGCGTTTTAGAGGGTTGTAAAGTGTTGTTAAAGTGTGTTAGTGTGTATTAAGGTGTTGTAGATGGTTATGAAGTGTTGTAGTGTGTTGTAATGTGCTACTACTACTACAACAACAACAACAACAACAACAACAATAATAATAATAATAATAATAATAATAATAATAACTGCTAATTTACATATCATTAACATAAACGGTATAACAAATAAGGACCCAAGAAACCCTTGCGGTACTCCAGTTTCTTAACTTAATCACCTTAAGAAACAATTAATTATATTGTTTTTTTTAGCTTAATGACCTTGGACCCGGAAACTACTTAACGAGTGGTTAGTGAGGTAACGGTAGTTAATTGTGTTGCGTCCTTGACTAATGCCTACAAAGGTACTTTTTACATGGTGGTGGTTACAGTTAGCTTGAGGTTACAGTTTGGATACAGTTATATTATATTCTTCTTCTTCTTTACATTACCCCTCTCTTTATAATAATAATCATTCTAATCTGAACCATTTCTCATGTGTTTCCGTCTGATAACCTGTTTCACTACTAACTGCTCAATCACTTTGGTCGTAATGTGCAAATTACCTGATAATTCTATACCTGTAGGCTCTTACACTTCCTCCGCACCAAAAACCTGCTCACAGAACTACCTTACAGTCTTAAAACATTGTAAGTCAGATTTATTTCTTTAACTGGTGGTGTGAGAACGTATATAACGGACCTTTACCTTACGATACACAGGTGAATTCTCAAAGAGTTCTTAGGATAATTCTCTCTCTCTCTCTCTCTCTCTCTCTCTCTTCTTTTCGCTCCTCTTCTCTTATTCCTCCTCTCCCTCTATTCTCTCACTTCCTCCTCCTCTCGGACAGAACCAGACAATGTGTGTAGTCGTGGCCAGAATTAGGCTGGATACAGACACATCTGGCAAGTTAGTAACGCTGCCCATGGAACACTCAGCATGTAAACTTTGTGATAAACCTTTACAGCATACATTGAACACTATATTATTGAATTGACACTGTCAAAGACTTCAGGCCACCTGACTTATTGTATCTTGAACTATGTAATTACTTCATTGAATCAGGTGTGCTTGAGAACATTCTGCTGTTTATCAAATTTGTAGCCCACCTGATTAGTCTAATTAGAATATGACTCCAATGTATGTGATCCACTTACTATATATATACTGCTAATGAATATAGATGTATTTCCTTCTTTGTGTACGAATCTCTGTCCCATGGCAGTGAACAGTGGCATTACCCACATGAATCTGACCTATATATAGTGTCAATGAATATGATGCATTCTTTGTGTACGAACCACTGTCCTGTATGGCAGTGAAGTGACTTACCCACATGAATCTGACCGACGATATATGTATGTATATGTGTGTATGTGTGCATATGTGTATATATGTACATATATGTGTATGTATATGTGCATTGTGCATATGTATGTATATGTATATGTGTGTGAACATATATGTATATGTACTGTCAATGAATATGATGCATCTCTTTGTGTACGAACCTCTGTCGCATGGCGTGAAGTTGACATTACCCATATGAATCTGACCTCTATACATTTATAGCTGTTAATGAATATGATGTATTTCTTTATGTATGAACCTCTGTCCTGCGTGACAGTGAAAGTGATACCACCCTCAGTGTCAAGACCTGACTGAATTACTCAGAATAGGCAAACTGTACTACAAGCTCTGCCAATAAATTTGTTAAACTAAACTCCTCCTCTCTTCCTCCCCTCCCCCCTCTCTTCCCTTTTCGTGTCCACTTGAAAAGAAAAGTAACAATACGGAGTAAATGGCTGACCACACCTCTCCTCTCTGTCTGTCTCTCTGTATCTCTCTATCTATCTGTCTTTATCTTTCTCTCTGAACACTGTCTGTCTGTCCGTCAGTTAGCGTATCTGTTCATCAGTTAGTCCAACTCTCTGTATGTAGTCTGTCTATCTGCCTGTCTATTTTGTATCTCTCTCTACCCTTCTGCCTCTCTTATCCCCCCTCCCCCCCCTCCCCCTCATCATCAGAGATCACTTCCGCTGTCGCCCGCATGCAGTTTGCGTGGCGGCGTTGTATCCCTGCCTCGTGTAGTGCTTCCTGCAGGCCACTTTGGGGAGGGAGGGCGTGAGGAGGGTGGTGGGGGCAACAGGTGGTGGTGGAAGTGATGGAGTGAGGGTGATGGAGGAAGGGCTGTGGTGGGAGGCGACAGGAGGTGGGATGGTGGAGGGCGTTGGTGAGGGGCGTGGAAGGAGGGACAGACGGAGAGGAGGCAGAGGGCAGTGGGAAGGTGGCGAAGGAATGACGAGAGAGAGAGAGTCATCCTACACTCGTATATTAGTTTTACCTGTATTCGACTCCGGATCTCCTCTCTCCTTCTCCCACCCCCAACCTTCCTCCCTCTATCCTCCACCCCTCTCTCTCTCTTCTTCCCTCTCCTCTTCTCCTCCCCTTCCTATCCTCCCTCCCACTTCGTCCCTCTCCTCCTTCCTCCTCTTTCCCTCCCTCCCTCCACCCTCTCTCCCTTCTCCCTCCTCCTCCTCCTCCAGCTGACCACAGTCAAAGGGGGATAATTTCACCTAATTATCATGTAACTTAATAATCATCGAGGGGTTCCTGCTAATTACTCCCGCGATTATCATAATTTAGCGCAGATCCTCGCCAAAATATAATCAACAAACGCCAAAATACAATTAAAATTTCATGGGTTTAATGAAAGGATTTTGTCAATAGACTTAACGATGGTGGGCGGTTAGGGTGGTGTATCTCTCTCTCTCTCTCTCTCTCTCCACCCCCTACCGTCACGGGGTAGTTATTCCTCTGGTACAATTCATTCAAATAAGTGGAGTCTATTCTTGCTTCTTAGTCACCCAACCCTCGCACATCTACATCTCTTGCGTCATTCTTGCATCATCTTTGCGTCATCCTTGCGTCACTCGTGTATCATTCTTGCCTTACCCTTGTGTCAATCGTATATCAGTTCCGTTATTCTTGCGTCATTCGCTTACCGAGACGTTATCCATGCGTCACTTGCGTTCCATCAAACATCTGCGTCTCCTGCGTGTAAAGTTACCCTAACGTCTGTTATGTTATGTTGCGTCTTTTGCGTCTGCTGTATCATCTGTTCCTGTAGTATATATTACATATTGTGTCACACTGTAATCTCTCTTCCTCCTGTTCGTTTCTGTGATTAATCTGCGTCATATTACACTAAAACTGCGTCACCTGTTAGTCTAAACTGCGTCATGCTTCTCTCTCATATCCAGGATCTATCATTGTTTTGGTTTGCGTCACTAAATTGATTATCCTTCACGTCTGGTTTAAATCTCTCTCTCTCTCTCTCTCTCTCTCTCTCTCTCTCTCTCTCTCTCCTTACGTTCCTAAATCCCCGACAGTACCTGGGACCAGACCTAATCCCGTAATACTTTAAAACGCTCTCTCCTCCCCCCCTTCCCTTCCTACCCCTCCTCCTCCCCTTCCTTTCTACCTCCCTCCACCCTTCCCTTTTCTTTCTTTTCTTCATCTCCTCCCTCCTCCTCTTCCTACTCCCCTTTTCTCATTCTTTTTATTTTCGTTGCCCTTCCTCTTCCTACTCCTCCTCCTCTTCCTACTCTCCTTCACTTTCCTCCCCTCTTTTATTCTCCTCCTCATTTTATTTATTTTCCTGTTTTTATTACTTCGCCTCCAATTTCTCCCCTGCTCCTTATTCCTCCTTCACTTCCTCTTCCTCCTCCTTTCTTCCTCTTCCTCCTCCTTCCTCTTCTCTTCCTCCTCCTTCCTCCTCGCCGTCTTTATGTCTGTGCGTCTCTTATTTCACTCGTCTTCTCCTCTTCCTGTTTTCCCCTTCCTCCTCTTCCATCTCTCCCACCTCCTTCTCACGTTTCTTCCCTTCCTCCTCCTCCTCCTCCTCTTCTTCTTCTTCCTCTTCTCCTCCTCCTCCACTTCTTCTTCTTCTCCAAGTTTTTGTGTTTAACCTTCACCTTTCGGCCATCTGGTAGACATTTCAACTTCTTCTACTGTCTTGTCTGTCTGTCTATGTCTGTCTGTGTGTCTGTCTCGGTCCGTCTGTCTATATTTCTATGTGTGTCTGTTTGTCTTTATCCTTGGTTGTGTCTGTCTGTCTGTCTATCTATGTCCCTGGCTCTGTCTTTGTCTCTCTGTGGCTGTCTGTCTATCTATGTCCCTGGCTCTGTCTCTCTGTCTCTCTGTGGCCTGTCTGTCCTATCTATGTCCCTGGCTCTGTCTTTCTGTCTCTCTGTGAGCCTGTCTGTCTATCTATGTCCTGGCTCTGTCTCTCTGTCTCTCGTGAGCCTGTCTGTCTATCTGTCCTGGTTCTGTCTTTCTGTTCTCTGTGGGCTGTCTGTCTATCTATGTCCTGGCCCTGTCTCTCTGTCTCTCTGTGAGCTGTCTGTCTATCATGTCCCTGGCTCTGTCTCTCTGTCTCTCTGTAGAGTCTGTCTGTCTATCTATGTCCCTGGCTCTGTGCTTTCTGTCTCTCTGTAGGCTGTCTGTGTCTATCTATGTCCCTGGCTCTGTCTCTGTCTCTCTGTGAGCCTGTCTGTCTATCTATGTCCCTGCTCTGTCTTTCTGTCTCTCTGTGAGCCTGTCTGTCCATCT
>NW_024746366.1:0-5334 GCF_018991925.1 Homarus americanus | reverse complement strand
CTTAGTTAGTTTTACTTCTTTCACGGAAAACTTACTTTTAATTGAAAGACTGTGCATTTCTGTTAGGTTTACTTGTTTTTACGGAGAAATAGATTTTCGAATTTTGGGGGAAATATTACCTAATTTTGCGAAGTAGATTATCATAGAAAACGGGAAATTTGTATCATAAAAAATGGGAAATATCTACTTTCCGGGAAAGTTGGTTATCTACTTTCCCGAAGAGTAGATAGATTTTCTACTTTTCGTGAAAGTAGTTTATCGATTTTTCGGGGAGACTGAATCTTGGGGAAACACACCCAATTCCTTGCAAAGCAGATTTTCATCAAGGGTACAACGGGGAAAATTTGCATCACACAATGGGGGAAACATCTACATTGGTTATTCACTTTCCCGGAAAGTAGATTTCAGATCATCGACTCTCAGGGACTTCCTGTTCACTTCCTGAAAAATGAAATATCTACGTTCCGAAAGCTGGCTGTCTTCCTGAAATGGAACATTCTTTCTGGGAAAGTTGGCTATCTATTTTCCGAAAAATTTTATTTGATGAAAATTTCAGTTTCTTTTTCACGAAAATCTGCTTTAATGGAAACACAGTGTATTTTGGTTAGGTTTATTTTATGGGGAAGTAGATTTTCGAATTTTGGGGGAAATATTGCCTAAATTTGCGAAGTAGATTATCATAGAAAACGGGAAATTTGTATCATAAAAAATTGGAAATATCTACTGTCCGGGAAGGTTGGTTATCTACTTTCCCGAAAAGTAGACAGATTTTCTACTTTTCCTGAAAGTAGACTTATCGACGTTTCGGGGAAGTAGATTTTCGAATTTTGGGGGAAATATTACCTAATTTTGCGAAGTAGATTATTATAGAAAACGGGAAATTTGTATTAAAAAAATGGGAAATACCTACTTTCCGGTAAAGTTTGTTTATCAACTTTCCCGAAAAAGAGATAGATTTTCTCTTTTTCGGAAAAGTAGATTATCGACTTTTCGGGGAAGTAGATTTTCGAATTTTGGGGGAAATATTGACTAAATTTGCGAAGTAATATTATCATAAAAAAGTTATATTTTTATCATAAAAAATGGGAAATATCTACTTTCCGGGAAAGTTGGTAATCTATTTTTCCCGAAAAGTAAATAGATTTTTATTTCTTTTTGCGGAAAACACTCACTTTTAGATGAAAAACAGTGTATTTAGTAAGTTTTACTTCTTTTCACGATAAACACTCACTTTTTGATGAAAAGAAATGCATTTAATCAATTTTACTTTTTTTCACGGAAGACGCCCAATTTCTTTTCAAAACACTGTTTTGTAATCAATTATACTTCTTTTCAACGATAAGGTCTGTTTTCTGTTTAAAACGTAGTTTTGAAGTTAGTTTTACTTCTTTTCACAGAAAACACTTTTAGATGAAAAACAGTGTATCTTAGTTAGTTTTACCTCTTTCATGGAAAACTTACTTTTAATTGAAACACAGTGTAATTCTGTTAGGTTTACTTTTTTTTACGAGGAAGAAGGTTTTCGAATTTTGGGGGAAATATTACGTAATTTTGCGAAGTAGATTATCATAGAAAACGGGAAATTTGTGTCATAAAAAATGTGAAATATCTACTTGCGGGAAAGTTGGTTATCTACTTTCCCGAAATTAGATAGATTTTCTAGTTTTCGGGAAAGTAGATTATCGACTTTTCGGGGAGTAGATTTTCGAATTTTCGGGGAAATATTACCTAATTTACGAAGTAGATTATCATAGTAAACGGGAAATTTGTATCATAAAAAATGGGAAATATCTACTTTCCGGGAAAGTTGGTTATCTATTTTCCCGAAAAGTAGATATATTTCCTCCTTTTCGGAAAAGTTGATTATCGACTTTTCGGGGAAGTAGATTTTCGAATTTTGGGGGAAATATTGCCTAAATTTGCGAAGTAGATTATCATGGAAAACGGGAAATTTTTATCATAAAAAATTGGAAATATCTCCTTTCCGGGAAAGTTGGTTATCTATTTTCCCGAAAAGTAGATAGATTTTCTACTTTTCGGGAAAGTAGATTATCGACTTTTCGGGGAAGTAGATTTACGAATTTTGGGGGAAATATTACCTAATTTTGCGAAGTAGATTATCATAGAAAACGGGAAATTTGTATCATAAAAAATGGGAAATATGTACTTTCCGGGAAAGTTGGTTATCTATTTTCCCGAAACGTAGATATTTATTTATTTCTTTTTGCGGAAAACACTCACTTTTAGATGAAAAACAGTGTATTTAGTTAGTTTTACTTCTTTTGACGATAAACACTCACTATTTGATGAAAAGAAATGCATTTAATCAGTTTTACTTTTTGTCACAGAAAACGCCCAATTTCTTTTCAAAACACTGTTTTGTAATTAATTATACTTCTTTTCAACGACAAGGCCTGTTTTCTGTTTAAAACGTAGTTTTGAAGTTAGTTTTATTTCTTTTCACAAAAAACACTTTTAGATGAAAAACAGTGTATCATAGTTAGTTTTACCTCTTTCACGGAAAACTTACTTTTAATTGAAACACAGTGTATTTCTGTTAGGTTTACTTCTTTTTACGTGGAAGTAGATTTTCGAATATTGGGGGAAATATTACCTAATTTTGCGAAGTAGATTATCATAGAAAACGGGAAATTTGTGTCATAAAAATGGGAAATATCTACATTCCGGGAAAGTTGGTTATCTATTTTCCCGAAAAGTAGATAGATTTTCTACTTTTCGGAAAAGTAGATTATCGACTTTTCGGGAAGTAGATTTTCGAATTTTGGGGTAAATATTACCTGATTACGCGAAGTCGATTATCATAGAAAATGTGAAATTTGTATTATAAAAAATGGGAAATATCTACTTTCGGGAAAGTTGTTTATCTACTTTTCGGGAAAGTAGATAAACCTAACAGAAATACACTGTGTTTCAATTAAAAGTAAGTTTTCCGTGAAAGAGGTAAAACTAACTATGATACACTGTTTTTCATCTAGAAGTGTTTTTTGTGAAAAGAAATAAAACTGACTTCAAAACTACGTTTTAAACAGAAAAGAAGTATAATTAGTTACAAAACAGTTTTTGAAAAGAAATTGGGCGTTTTCTGTGAAAAAAAGGAAAACTGATTAAATGCATTTCTTTTCATCAAATAGTGAGTGATTATCGTCAAAAGAAGTAAAACTAACTAAAAACACTGTTTTTCATCTAAAAGTGAGTGTTTTCCGCAAAAGAAATAAAAATCTATCTACTTTTCGGGAAATTAGATAACCAACTTTCCCGGAAAGTAGATATTTCCCATTTTTTATGATACAAATTTCCCGTTTACTATGATAATCTACTTCGTAAATTAGGTAATATTTCCCCGAAAATTCAAAAATCTACTCCCCGAAAAGTCGATAATCTACTTTCCCGAAAACTAGAAAATCTATCTAATTTCGGGAAAGTAGATAACCAACTTTCTCGGAAAGTAGATATTTCCCATTTTTTATGATAAAAATTTCCCGTTTTCTATGATAATCTACTTCGCAAAATTAGGTAATATTTCCCCCAAAATTCGAAAATCTACTTCCCCGAAACGTCGATAATCTACTTTCCCGAAAAGTAAAAAATCTATCTACTTTTCGGGAAAGTAGAAAACCAACTTTCCCGGAAAGTAGATATTTCCCATTTTTTATAATTCAAATTTCCCGTTTTCTATGATAATCTACTTTGCAAAATTAGGTAATATTTCCCCCAAAATTCGAAAATCTACTTCCCCGAAAAGTCGATAATCTACTTTCCCGAAAAGTAGAAAATCTATTTTGACGCCGGGAAAGTAGACACCAACTTTCCCGGAAAGTAGATTCCCATTTTTTATGATAAAATTTCGTTTTCTATGATAATCTACTGCAAAATTGAGTAATATTTCCAAAATTCGAAAATCTACTCTCGAACGTCGATAATTCACTCTTCCCGAAAGGGGGACGACCATTGAAAGTAGAAAACTAACCTTCCCGGAAAGTAGATGTTTCCCATTTTTTATGATACAAATTTCCCGTTTTCTATGATAATCTACTTCGCAAAATTAGGTAATATTTCCCCCAAAATTCGAAAATCTACTCCCCCGAAAAGTCGATAATCTACTTTCCCGAAAAGTAGAAAATCTATCTACTTTTCGGGAAAGTAGATAACCAACTTTCCCGGAAAGTAGATATTTCCCATTTTTATGATACAAATTTCCCGTTGCTATGATAATCTCATTTTAAAATTTAAAATATTTCCCCCAAAATTCGAAAATCTACTCCCCCGAAAAGTCGATATCTACTTTCCCGAAAAGTAGAAAATCTATCTACTTTTCGGGAAAGTAGATAACCAACTTTCCCGGAAAGTAGATATTTCTCATTTTTTATGATGCAAATTTCCCGTTTTCTATGATAATCTACTTCGCAAAATTAGGTAATATTTCCCCGAAAATTAGAAAATCTACTTCCCCGAAAAGTCGATAATCTACTTTCCCGAAAAGTAGAAAATCTATCTACTTTTCGGGAAAGTAGATAACCAACTTTCCCGGAAAGTAGATATTTCCCATTTTTTATGATACAAATTTCCCGTTTACTATGATAATCTACTTCGTAAATTAGGTAATATTTCCCCGAAAATTCGAAAATCTACTCCCCGAAAAGGCGAAAATCTACTTTCCCGAAAACTAGAAAATCTATCCAATTTCGGGAAAGTAGATAACCAACTTTCTCGGAAAGTAGATATTTCCCATTTTTTATGATACAAATTTTCCGTTTTCTATGATAATCAACTTCGCAAAATTAGGTAATATTTCCCCCAAAATACGAAATTTTACTTCCCTGAAAAGTCGATAATCTACTTTCCCGAAAAGTAAAAAATCTATCTACTTTTCGGGAAAGTAGATAACCAACTTTCCCGGAAAGTAGATATTTCCCAAATTGTATGATACAAATTTCCCGTTGTCTATGATAATCTACTTTGCAAAATTAGGTAATATTTCCCCCCAAATTCGAAAATCTACTCCCCCGAAAAGTCGATAATCTAATTTTCCGAAAAGTAGAAAATCTATCTACTTTTCGGGAAAGTAGATTACCAACTTTCCCGGAAAGTAGATATTTCCCATTTTTTATTATACAAATTTCCCGATTTCTATGATAATCTAATTCGCAAAATTAGGTAATATTTCCCCGAAAATTCGAAAATATATTTCCCCGTAAAAAGAAGTAAACCTAACAGAAATACAATGTGTTTCAATTAAAAGTAAGTTTTCCGTGAAAGAGGTAAAACTAACTAAGTGTAGGTTATGTATCTAAGCTACTGTGCCGAGTAGCAACC
>NW_024746365.1:0-7069 GCF_018991925.1 Homarus americanus | reverse complement strand
ATACTCGATAAGGGGTCTTTGTAATACTCGATAAGGGGAATTTGTTATACTCGATAAGGGGACTTTGTTAGACTCGAACAGGGGACTTTGTTATACTCGACCAGGGGACTTTGTTATACTCGATTTGGCGGCTTAGTTATACTCGATCAGGTGACTTTGTTATACTCGATGAGGGGCTTTTCTTATACTTGATCAGGGGCCTTTGTTATAATAGATCAGTGGACTTTGTTATACTCGATTAGGGGCCTTTTTTGACTCGATGAGAGGCCTTTGTTATACTCGATCAGGGGACTTTCTTATACCCGATCAAGGGACTTTTTTATACTCGAGCAGGGGGCTTTGTTATACTCGATGATGGGACTTTGTTATATTCGATGAGGAGGATTTGTTATACTCGATCAGGGGACTTTGCTATACTCGACCAGGGGACTTTGCTATACTCGACCAGGGGACTTTTTTATACCTGACCAATGGACTTTGTTATACTAGATGAGAGGCCTTTGTTATACTTGATCAATGGACTTTGTTATACTCAATGAGGGACCTTTGTTATACTCGATCAGGGGACTTTTTTATACTCGACCAGAGGACTTTGTTATACTCGATCAGGGGATATGTTATACTCGATCACTGGACTTGTTATTCTCGATTAGGGGCCGTTGTTTTACTCGATGAGGGGGGCTGCAGATACTCGACCAGGGGACTTGTTATACCCGATGAGGGCCTTTTATACTTGATGAGGGGGCTTTGTGATACTCGACCAGGGGACTTTGTTATACTCGACCAGGGGACTTTGTTATACTCGATCAGGGGACTTTGTTATATTCGATAAAGGGACTTTTGTTTTCTCGATCAGGGGACTTTGTTATACTCGACGACGGGCCTTTGTTATATTCGATCACCGGACTTTGTTATACTCGATAAGGGGACTTTGTTATACTCGATAAGGGGAATTTGTTATACGCGATAAGGGGACTTTGTTAGACTCGAACAGGGGACTTTGTTATACTCGACCAGGAGACTTTGTTATACTCGATTAGGCGGCTTTGTTATACTCGATGAGGGGACTTTGCTATACTCGATGAGAGGCCTTTGTTATACTCGATCTGGGGCCTTTGTTATACTAGATCAGGGGACTTTGTTATACTTGACCAATGGACTTTGTTATACTCGATGAGGGTCCTTTGTTATACTCGGTCTGGGGACTTTGTTATACCTTTGTTAGGGACTTCATATACCTGATTAGGGACTTTGTTATACCTTTCTAATCAGGACTCTTTATACCGAATAATGATTTTGTTATACCTAATGAGGGGCCTTTGTTATACTCGATCAGGGACTTTTGTTATACTTTTAGACCAGTGGATCTGTGGTTATATGCGAACATCAGGGACTTTTTATATTCGGCGAGTGGGCTTTATATAATTTCGACAAGGGGACTTTTGTTATACTTATTAGGGACTTTTGTTATACCTGATCAGGGGACTTTGTTATACTCAATCAGGGGACTTTGTTATACTCGAATAGGGGCCTTTATTATACTCGATGAGGGGGCTTTGTTATACTCGACCAGGGGACTTTGCTATACTCGAGCAGAGGACTTTGGTATATTCGATCAGGGGATATGTTATACTCGATCAGGGGACTTTGTTATACTTGATTAGGGGACTTTATTATACTCGATCAGGGGACTTTGTAATACTCGATCAGAGACTTTGTTATACCAGACCAGGGGCCTTTGTTATACTCGATTAGAAAACTTTGTTATACTCGACCAGGGGACTTTGCTATACTCCACCAGGGACTTTGTTATACTCGATCAGGGGATATGTTATACTCGATCAGGGGACTTTGTTATACTCGCTTCAGGGGTCTTTGTTATACTCGTCCAGTGGGCTTTGTTATACAAGGATCAGGGAACTTTGTTATACTCGATCAAGGGACTTTGTCTTACTCGACGAGGGCCCTTTGTTATACTCGACCAGGGGACTTTGTTATAATTGATCAGGGGACTTTGTTATGCTCGATCTGGGTACTTAGTTATACTGCGCCAGGAGACGTTGTTATACTCGATGAGGGGATATGTTATACTCGATCAGGGTCTTTGTGTTATACTCGATTAGGGGACTTTGTTATACTCGAGCAGAGGACTTGGGGATATTCGATCAGGGGATATGTTATATTCGATCAGGGGACTTTGTTATGATCGGTTCAGGGGTCTTTGTTATACTCGTCCAATGGGCTTTGTTATACCAGGATCAGGGGACTTTGTTATACTCGATCAGGGGTCTTTGTTATACTCGATTAGAAAACTTTGTTATACTCGACCAGGGACTTTGTTATACTCGATCAGGGGATATGTTATATTCGATCAGGGTACATAGTTATACTGCGCCAGGAGACGTTGTTATACTCGATGAGGGGACTTTGTTATACTCAACCAGAGGACTTTGCTATACTCGATCAGTGGACTTTGTTATACTCAATCAGGTACTTTGTTATACTCGATGAGTGGGCTTTGTTATACTCGATGAGGGGGCTTTGTTATACTCGACCAGGGGACTTTGTTATACTCGATCAGGGGACTTTGTTATATTCGATCAAGGGACTTTTGTTTTCTCGATCAGGGGACTTTGTTATACTCGACGAGGGGCCTTTGTTATACTCGATCAGGGGACTTTGTTATACTCGATAAGGGGACTTTGTTATAATCGATAAGGGGAATTTGTTTTACGCGATAAGGGGACTTTGTTAGACTCGAACAGGGGACTTTGTTATACTCGACCAGGAGACTTTGTTATACTCGATTAGGCGGCTTTGTTATACTCGATGAGGGGACTTTGTTATACTCGATGAGAGGCCTTTGTTATACTCGATCTGGGGCTTTTGTTATACTAGATCAGGGGATTTGTTATACTTGACCAATGGACTTTGTTATACTCGATGAGGGTCCTTTGTTATACTCGGTCTGGGGACTTTGTTATACTCGAGCAGGGGACTTTGTTATACTCGATCAGGGGACTTTGTTATACTCGACCAGGGGACTTTCTTATACTTGACTAATGGATTTTGTTATACTCAATGAGGGGCCTTTGTTATACTAGATCAGGGGACTTTGTTATACTCGACCAGTGGACTTTGTTATATGCGATCAGGGGACTTTTTTATATTCGATGAGGGGGCTTTGTTATACTCGACAAGGGGACTTTGTTATACTTGATTAGGGGACTTTGTTATACTCGATCAGGGGACCTTGTTATACTCGACAAGGGGACTTTTTTATAATTAATCAGGGGTCTTTGTCATACTCGGCGAGGGGATATGCTGCACGATCAGGTTCTTTGTTATTGACCAGGGACTTGTTATGCCTTAGATCAGGACTTTGTTATAATTTCGATCATGGGACTTTTGTTATACTCGTCCAGGGGCTTGTTATACTGATCAGGGGACTTTGTTATACCCGGAATAGGGCCTTTATTGCGCCTCGATGAGGGGGCTTTGTTATACCCACTAGACCTTTTTTGCTATACCGTGGTTAAGAGGACTTGGTATATTCGATCAGGGATATGTTATACTCGGATCAGGGACTTTGTTATACTTGGATTAGGGACTTTTGTTATACCGCATCATGGACATTGTTATACTCGACCAGGAGCCTTTGTTATACTCGATCACCGGACTTTGTTATTCTCGATAAGGGGTCTTTGTAATACTCGATAAGGGGAATTTGTTATACTCGATAAGGGGACTTTGTTAGACTCGAACAGGGGACTTTGTTATACTCGACCAGGGGACTTTGTTATACTCGATTAGGCGGCTTAGTTATACTCGATCAGGTGACTTTGTTATACTCGATGAGGGGCTTTTCTTATACTTGATCAGGGGCCTTTGTTATAATAGATCAGTGGACTTTGTTATACTCGATTAGGGACCTTTTTTTACTCGATCAGAGGCCTTTGTTATACTCGATCAGGGGACTTTCTTATACCCGATCAAGGGACGTTTTTATACTCGAGCAGGGGGCTTTGTTATACTCGATGATGGGACTTTGTTATATTCGATGAGGAGGATTTGTTATACTCGATCAGGGGACTTTGCTATACTCGACCAGGGGACTTTGCTATACTCGACCAGGGGACTTTTTTATACCTGACCAATTGACTTTGTTATACTAGATGAGAGGCCTTTGTTATACTTGATCAATGGACTTTGTTATACTCAATGAGGGACCTTTGTTATACTCGATCAGGGGACTTTTTTATATTCGACCAGAGGACTTTGTTATACTCGATCAGGGGATATGTTATACTCGATCACTGGACTTGTTATTCTCGATTAGGGGCCGTTGTTTTACTCGATGAGGGGGCTTTGTTATATTCGACCAGGGGTCTTTTTTATACTTGATCAGCGAACTTTGTTATACTCAACCAGGGGACTTTTTCAAAATTAAACAGGGTCTTTGTCATACTCGATCAGGTGAATTTTGTTATACTCGATCAGGGGATATGTTATATTCGATCAGGGGACTTTGTTATACTCAACCAGAGGACTTTGTTATACTCGATCAGGGGACTTTGTTATACTCGATCAGGGGACTTTGTTATACTCGATCAGGGGACTTTGGTATATTCAATCACGGGACTTTGTTATGCTCGATCAGGGGACTTTGTTATACTCAACCAGAGGACATTGTTATACTCGATCAGGGGACATTGTTATACTCAATCAGGGGACTTTGTTATACTCGATCAGGGGACGTTGTTATACTCGATCAGGGGACTTTGTTATACTCAATCAGGGGACTTTGTTATACTCAACCAGAGGACTTTGGTATACCTGATCAGGGACTCTGTTATACCCGGATCAGGGACCTGGTTATACTCGGATCATGGGACTTTTGTTATACCCAATCAGGGACTTGTTATACCCAATCAGGGGACCCCGGTTATAATTTCCGGATCAGGAGATTCTTTGTTATACCCAACCAGAGGACTTTGTTAGTGCCTCGACCAGGGAACTTTTTGTTATACTCGATCAAAGGACTTTTGTTGTACCTCGATCTGGGGACTTTTGTTATACCTAATTAGGGACTTCTTATACTTGACCAATGGACTTTGTTATACTCAATGAGGGGCCTTTGTTATACTCGATCAGGTGACTTTCTTATACTCGACCAGGGGACTTTGTTATATGCGATCAGGGGACTTTTTTAAACTCGATCAGGGGTCTTTGTTATACTCAACCAGAGGACTTTGCTATACTCGATCAGGGGACTTTGTTATACTCAATCCGGGGACTTTGTTATACTCGATGAGGGGCCTTTGTTATACTCGATGAGGGGGCTTTGTGATACTCGACCAGGGGACTTTGTTATATTCGACCAGGGGACTTTGTTATACTCGATCAGGGGACTTTGTTATACTCGATCTGGGGACTTTGTTATCCTCGATCAGGCGACTTTGTTATTCTCGGCGAGGGGACTTTGTTATACTCGATCAGGGGACTTTGTTATACTCTATCTGGGGACTTTGTTATACTCGACCAGGGGACTTTCTTATACTTGACCAATGGACTTTGTTATACTCAATGAGGGGCTGTTGTTATACTCGATCAGGTGACTTTCTTATACTCGACCAGGGGACTTTGTTATATGTGATCAGGGGATTTTGTATACTCGATCAGGGGACTTGTTATACTCAACCAGAGGACTTTGCTATACTCGATCAGGGGACTTTTTTTTCTCGATCAGGGGACTTTGTTATACTCGAACAGGGACTTTGTTATACTCGATCAGGGGACTTTGTTATACTCGTCCTGGGGGCTTTGTTATACTCGATCAGGGGACTTTGTTATACTCGATTAGGGACTTTGTTATACTCGACAAGGGGACTTTTTTATACTATACCAATGGACTTTGTTATACTCGATGAGGGGCCTTTGTTATACTTGATCTGGGGACTTTGTTATACTCGAGCAGAGGACTTTGGTATATTCGATCAGGGGATATGTTATACTCGATCAGGGGACTTTGTTATACTTGATTAGGGGACTTTGTTATACTCGATCAGGGGACAATGTTATACTCGACCAGGGCCCTTTGTTATACTCGATCACCGACCTTTGTTATACTCGATAAGGGGTCTTTGTAATACTCGATAAGGGGAATTTGTTATACTCGATAAGGGGACTTTGTTAGGCTCGAACAGGGGACTTTGTTATACTCGACCAGGGGACTTTGTTATACTCGATTAGGCGGCTTAGTTATACTCGATCAGGTGACTTTGTTATACTCGATGAGGGCTTTTCTTATACTTGATCAGGGGCCTTTGTTATACTAGATCAGTGGACTTTGTTATACTCGATTAGGGTTTTTTTTGACTCGATCAGGGGCTTTTGATATACTCGATCAGGGGACTTTCTTATACCCGATCAAGGGACTTTCATATACTCGAGCAGGGGGCTTTGTTATATTCGATGATGGGACTTTGTTATATTCGATGAGGAGGATTTGTTATACTCGATCAGGGGACTTTGCTATACTCGACCAGGGGCCTTTGTTATACTCGATCACCGGACTTTGTTATACTCGATAAGGGGTCTTTGCAATACTCGATAAGGGGAATTTGTTATACTCGATAAGGGGACTTTGTTAGACTCGAACAGGAGACTTTGTTATACTCGACCAGGGGACTTTGTTATACTCGATTAGGCGGCTTAGTTATACTCGATCAGGTGACTTTGTTATACTCGATGAGGGGCTTATCTTATACTTGATTAGGGGCCTTTGTTATACTAGATCAGTGGACTTTGTTATACTCGATTAGGGGCCTTTTTTGGACTCGATCAGGGGCCTTTGTTATACTCGATCAGGTGACTTTCTTATACCCGATCAAGGGACTTTCTTATACTCGAGCAGGGGGCTTTGTTATACTCGATGATGGGACTTTGTTATATTCGATGAGGAGTATTTGTTATACTCGATCAGGGGACTTTGCTATACTCGACCAGGGGACTTTGCTATACTCGACCAGGGGACTTTTTTATACCTGACCAATGGACTTTGTTATAC
>NW_024746364.1:0-11396 GCF_018991925.1 Homarus americanus | reverse complement strand
AGGTCGTAGCTGATTTAAGGATTGTGGGTTGGTTGACGTGGGCACTGGTGATACATAAGAGGTCTTCCAGTCAGCTGGGCATCTGGCTTGACTCAGAGAAGCATTGATGATGGAGCATAGGGGTTTAGCAAGCTCCGGGGAGAACTCCTTGAAGAGTTTCATTGGTAAGTCAATGGGGGTGGTAGAGCGTTTTAATTTTAGCTTGTCCAGGCGTTTTGCTACGTCAAATTCTTCTACTAAGTCAGTGGGAAGGGGGGCTGGTAGGTAAGCAGGGAGAGTGGTTGTGTCAAGCCGGGGGAGCGTCTGACATATAGTAGCGAAATGGTTATTTGTTTGCTCAGCTGCGTCAACATTAGTGAGATGGCTAAGGAAGGGGAGGGGGTGTGTCTTATTGTTTAGTCCACAGAGTTTTTTAAGCTTACCATACCATTGACTGATGTTGGTCTGCTTCAGGTGTTGTAATTTGGTTGGGTAGTGGGACTTCTTTGCAGTGCGTATTTCGCGGATGACTCGGTTGAGAAGGGACCTGTAGCGGATGTGGTCATTGAGATGAAAGGCTCTTTTTCTCTGTTGCATAAGTCTTTTGATCCGAGGTGTGATCCACGGCAAGTCAGCTGGGTGAGATCTGACGGACTTCTCGGGGAAGAAGTGGTGGTGGGCTTCCGTTGTGGTGTTGGTATAATTTATCCATTTGGTTTCCACGTCATCCACGCTAAGTACTTCAGTCCAGGGATGGTGAACTATCCACTGCCCGAAGAGGCGCACTGCAGAGTCAGTAATCGGCCTGTAGGTCTGGATGTAGGGTCTCTGTACTTGAGTGGGAGTGGCAGCTGGGGACCAGAGCACTGATAAGTGTGTGCTACACCCGATAGGAGGCATTGGTTGAGGTGGTTGGTACTGGTCCACTAAGTCAGTTAAGATAAGGTCAAGGGTATTTTGACCATGTGTGGGGGAAGGTCACAACTTGTGATAGTGATAGCTGGTCCTGGATATCAGTGGTGTCAATTTCATTAAAATCCCCACATAATACTAACTTGGCACATGGGTACCTAACTCTGAGGTGGTCTGAGGTGGCAATGAGATGATTGATAAGGGTGTCTCTGGTGGGTGAGCGAGGCGGATGGTATGCCACACAGATTATGATGGAAGCAGTGTGGCGCGGGTGGGCTGGTGGCACAACACGTACCCATAATGCTTCCACATCTGCTGGGACTTGAACATCCAGGCGTGACGGGCGTAGGACATCTTGACAGAAGAGGGCAACGCCCTCTCCGCGTCTATGTGAACGAAGGTGATGAAAGAGTTGATATCCCTCAATATGACACGTTTCAGGCACAATTTGCCAAGCCTCACATATGGCAACGACGCTCGCGGCGGCTGACCTGACTGTAGTTGCCAGCTCGTCGAACTTGTTAGCTAGGGAAGTGACGTTGGATAGCAGTAAAGACGGGAGATCATACCATATCCGTGGAACTTCAGTGTGGTGGTATGGTCTGTCAGGGGTGGGTTTCTCCGGTTTCCTAGTGGAGGTTACGGTTCTAATGGGCTTATGTGTATGACGGCCTTGTCTACGGCTACGCGCATGGAATATGTTCAATGACTTGAGTCGCGCGATAACACTGCCATCAGGATAACCATTCCCACGCTTAAGATGGTACAGAGTGCGTCGGGAGTAAGTGATTGGTGGCCATCTATTGATATCTGTTGTGGGCGGACGGAAGTGTTTGTCACTGACGGCACTTTGAGGGCCACTGACACTGGTAGACATCTGTTAATATTTGTCAGTCGTAAAGACCGTGGGTCTTTGTCCCTGGTGCTTGGGGTTGTCGACACAGTTTTCACGATATATGTAAACACCGCGGTGGTCCTTGTCACTGGCACTTTAAAGGTGACCGATAAAGTGCCCACTGTGTGTGTGTGTGTGTGTGTGTTACAATAAATAAGAGGGCTGAATTATTCCGCCACCAACTAATAATATCCTAAACTCCTAAGTATTTTTATCGTAAGGAAAGATACGTACAGTAATCATTTCATAAAACCCATAAAAATAGTTACGTAATAGTAATATGAAACAAAACATTTATACAATAATAAAAAAAAACGTATTTAACAACACAGTGAAACACAAACACAGTGAAGTAACACACAACAGTCCACACAACACTGACGGAAAAACAATGAATGAACTGAGCATAAAGACAGAGGATGACTGACGTGCGACATCGTTCATCTCAATAGTAATTATTAAGAAACACCATCCATTAATATGTTGCAACTCTCTCTTTCTCTCTCTCTCTCTCTCTCTCTCTCTCTCTCTCTCTCTCTCTCTCTCTCTCTCTCGTACAGTAGATACACAAACATAATGATAAGTTCGTACGATAATATTCCTCGCTAGTGAAGAGGAAATAATGCAATTAACTGATTAATTTTAAACTAAAACACAAGAATAAAATAAAACCAAAACTGAGACTACCTTACTTATAACACGTTCACTTAACACCAGGTAGAAGATGTTATTGACGCCAAATGATTATTTACCATAAGTACATCTCGTAATAATTTGTAAGTGAACGCATCGCGAAAGTGTTAAAGTCAAATGTAGTAATTCTGATGTTATTTTTTGCTCGTTGTTCTTGTGATTCAGATTAGGTCAAACTAGACCTTTAATAAATACGACAGGAAATGGAATGCCGCCTTGTGTATTTAAAGCAACAGTACAAGCGGCACAAAGGCGCAATATTGAATACATATTTTCTACAAATTAACTGCTTACTATATACCAATAATTCATCAAGGGATAAAGGTACTACATTAAGTGTGTTGACAGGGATTATGTTCTGTCTCACGTAGAGATTATTTGTAGACTCTAAACTCTGTCTGAACTGTAAATAGTAGTCGGAGATCCAATTATTATTATTATTATTATTATTATTATAAGTGGTCAGCTACACAAACAAAGGCTCCCAGCACTTCCACCGTTGATCACAATAAACAATGACAAGTTTATATCAGTTATACAGCGTTGTCAACATAGCTAAGGTGGTCCAATTGTTGACGTCTGGCATGTGGCAGCTACACGATAATCACCTAGTTGAAGCTCACACATGTAGTTAGTGGTCGATGGGGCTTGAATCCAATCCCCACGTTAATCGACATGCCAAAATTGATAAAGATTTATACACAGAGCGAGTTTTTCATTTATCTATTTTATTGAGTTTGAGTGACCCATCCGTTGCTGTCTCCTCACGGTGAGTTACACACTGTACAAGGAGACACTCACCAGCTGTACAAGGGGACACTCACCAGCTGTACAAGGAGACACTCACCAGCTGTACAAGGAGACACACACCAGCTGTACAAGGAGACACTCATCATCTGTACAAGGAGACACTCACCAGCTGTACAAGGAGACACTCACCAGCTGTACAAGGAGACACTCACCAGCTGTACAAGGAGACACTCACCAGCTGTACAAGGAGACACTCATCATCTGTACAAGGAGCTGTACAAGGAGACACTCACCAGCTGTACAAGGAGACACTCACCAGCTGTACAAGGAGACACTCACCAGCTGTACAAGGAGAAACACTCACCAGCTGTACAAGGAGACACTCACCAGCTGTACAAGGGGACACTCACCAGCTGTACAAGGAGACACTCACCAGCTGTACAAGGAGACACTCACCAGCTGTACAAGGAGACACTCACCAGCTGTACAAGGAGACACTCACCAGCTGTACAGAGACACTCACCAGCTGTACAAGGAGACACTCACCAGCTGTACAAGGAGACACTCACCAGCTGTACAAGGAGACACTCACCAGCTGTACAAGGGGACACTCACCAGCTGTACAAGGAGACACTCACCAGCTGTACAAGGAGACACTCACCAGCTGTACAAGGAGACACTCACCAGCTGTACAAGGAGACACTCACCAGCTGTACAAAGAGACACTCACCAGCTGTACAGAAACACTCACCATACAAGAGATTCAGGACTCAATAGACTAAGTTGTATATAGTTGTTTGGTGGGGAAATTGTTAACGCATATTCAAGGCTTATAGCTCACGTGGGTCGTTAATCATGCCGCCTCACCTACCAACACACAGCCACACGGGGCCTCATAGTGTCACCAGGGCCTGGCCAAATTACGCGTCGCTTCTCAGTAATACCCACAGAAAACGGCTGGAAGCGAAATACCTCTTATAATAAATACCCACTACGACCACATCCACTACGACCATCATCACTATGACTACCTCTACACTAAGATCATCCCTCACTACGACTAATCCCAATACGACCACCTTCACTACGACCACCCCAGCTATGACCGCCCCCACTAAGACCGCCTCCACTACGACTACCACAACTACGACCGCCCCTACTACGACTATATCCACCACGCCCACCTCCACTACGATTTCATCCACCATGACCACCACCACTACGACCACTTCTCAGTCAAACACTTCTGACGTAGGAAACCATTTAATACGGTATACATCTCAGATCAATGCCACGTTAAAAGAAAACCATCATTAAGGCATTTGATTCACGAACCACTGACTGGGGTGAAAATATTATCACACTTTCCCAGCGAACAAAATGTCGGCACCACGATAATGACATGGACAAAATCTTACGACAATAATGCAATAATGACAGACAAATTCTTACGACAAAAATACAATAATGACATGGACAAATTCTTACGACAATAATGCAAGAAAGACATGGGCAAAATCTTACGACAATAAAACAATAATGACATGGACAAAATCTTACGACAATAATACAATAATAACAAGTAAAGTTACATAAATCGCAAGTGTCATCCTCAACATAATTTATTGTCATATAATTTCTAGTGTTCACAGTGCTGTAACTCTTCTCAAATTGGTCGCAATTCACTGCAACACAAACTCATCGATTGACATAGTTATATTGTTTTCCAGCTTATGTTCTGCAGCTGATCACATATTGCAAATGTTTTGTCTAAATGAAGAAGACAGATAGACGGACGAACGGAAAGACAAACAGACAGACGAACGAACGGAAGGACAGACAGACAGACAGACAGACAGACAGACGAGCCTTCTACCATACCTTCCCAACTCCTCTACTAGTGAGTGGGATGACCTCGGTATAAATACACATGAAAAAAAAGTAACACCTCACTACTTCAACTTCTTCTCCTAAGACCCAACACACCGCATAAAAGTTGTAACTTTGGATGAAATTGTTGAAAAGATTCACAATAACGCCACTGACAACTTTGGAAACTAAAACCGACACAAAAGGTACAGTAAATATCTGTCTTTTAATGTGGCTTTAATTTGCAACACCATCGAGTAGAGCTGAACCTTATTTCATTCATGACCATTTTCTCTGTTCAGTATTACGTCATAGAGGTGTGGTCGAGTCTGTCATTTAGTGATCGTCACCTGCCTGGTTTTATTACCTAAATGTAGCTGTTGTGGTTTTTATTGTTGTTGTTGTTAGTGGTGGCAATGTTGGTAGCGACGGTGGTGATGTTGACAGTGGTGATGTTGACGGTGGTGGTGATGATGACGATGGTGGTGTTGATAATGGTGTTGGTGGTGGTAATGATTGTGGTAGTAATGGTGTTAACGGTAATGGTGGTGGTTGTGGTGGTGGTTGTGGTTGTTGTGACGGTGATGGTGGTGGTGGTGACGATGATGATGATGGTAATGGCGGTGATGGTAATGGTCGTGATAGTGTTTGTGGTGGTGGTGGTCGCTGTGATAGTGATAGTGGTGGTGGTGGTGTTGGTAATGGCGACCCCCAAATGCATTAAGCGAGTGTGGTTGAAGGGGGAGAGGTAGAGGGCTAATGGTGCCTAGTACAAACATGGGTGGTATATAATGGCAGTTCACTTGGCTGTGTTAAAATGTGGTGTTCATAGGAAGGTGGAGTCATGAAGCCACAAAGCCTAGTAAACACAGGAAACCCAGCTGGCCAAGTAAACAAGAGGAGGGTCTGACGATGAGCGATCAAGAGGCCGAGTAAGCATGGAGGCTAGAGGGGTTAAGAGGATAGGGTTTAAAGAAGGTACTAAGTTAGGGGTTATGTGGATAAGGGGACGGGACGAGGTCGTTGAACTGAGTTAACACAGGGATGAGGTGAACACGGCCTCTATTAGTGGTGAGTTTGGTAGAGATGAGGCAAGTGACATGTCGACACCAATCACCTGAGATGAGTTAAATTAGAATGGTGGGGAAGACGGAGATTAGGATTAGGGAACAAGGAGAATAGGATGATGGGGAGGAGGGATATCAGTAGACAGGAAGTGAGAGTAAATTAGATAAAAGAGAAGAGGGGAGGGATTGAGAGGTGGTGTAGAAGAGGTTGGTACAAAATGTCACAGGGCCCGTTGACTGATAAACTTACCTATTTGGCAGTGTTTTCTTGAATGAGAGGAAGAAGGTACGAAAAAAGGAGAGAGAGAGAGAGTGTGTATGTGTGTGTGTGTACATCAAATGCGCGTACTTTGTCATAGATACACAGTGAGGTACTCAGCCACAAGCATGTGTAAGCCGTGTGTTAAGTACTGTATGTGTCTAATCAAGCCAATGTATACTGTACATGCGAAGTGTGACAGAAATGAACATGTGTACTTTTGTGAATTATAAAAACCAACACAAACACACACACACATTTGACCGTATTAGCTTTTTTCTCCCCACTACAGCATCCCCTATCACAGAATTCCCCATCACAACGTCTCCCCATCATATCATCTCCCATCACACCGTCCCCCATCACAGCATTTCCCCATAACAGCATCCCCCATCAAATCATCCACCAACCACAGCATCCCCCATCACAACATCACCCATCACAACATCCATCCATCACTGCATCAACCCATCTAAGCATCCACCCATCACATCATCCACTCATCACAGCATCCACCCATCACATCATCCACTCATCACAGCATCCATCCATCACAGCGTCCCCCATAACAGCATCCCCCATAACAGCATCCACCCATCAAATCATCCACCAATCACAGCATCCCCATCACAACATCACCCATTACAGCATCCATCCATCACTGCATCAACCCATCTAAGCATCCACCCATCACATCATCCACTCATCACAGCATCCACCCATCACAGCATCCATCTATCACAGCGTCCCCCATAACAGTATCCCCCATATCCACAGCATTGTATATTTTCAGCCTTCGGGCTGCCATATTATATTAATAAACCGTTAATTAATACTATTATTATTATTATTATTACATCCCCATCTCAGCAACCTCCATCACAGCATCCCCCCATAACAGCATCTGTCACAGCATCTTCCCATCATATCATTCCCCATCACAGCATCCCCAATCTCAACAACCTCCATCACATCCCCATAACAACGTCCCCATCACAGCATCTTCCCATCATATCATTCCCCATCTAGCATCCCCCATAACAGCATCCCCCATCACAGCATCTTCCCATCATATCATTCCCCCATCTCAGCAACCTCCATAACAGCATCCCCCATCACAGCATCTTCCCATCATAGCATTCCCCATCACAGCATCCCCCATAACAGCATCCCCCATCACAGCATCTTCCCATCATAGCATTCCCCATCACAGCATCCCTCATAACAGCATCCCACATCAAATTATCTACCAATCACAGCATCCCCATCACAACGTCCCCGGCAATAAATTAACCTCCACCCCACTAACTAGCACACCATCACATCCTCCTCCCATAACACAGGCAGGCAGGCAAGGGACACACACACACACACACACACACACACACACACACACACACACACACACACACACACACACACACACACACACACACACACACACACACACACACACACACACACACACACACACACACACACACACACACACACACACACACACACACACACACACACACACACACACACACACACACACATCCCCGCGCTTATTAAAAAAAATGTGCTAAATACCTCTCTAGGGAAATATTCCAGCGCCCTCTGTTACGTCAGCCAGTAATTAATATCTTTAATTAAATACATATTTTTTATTTTTTGAGACCCTAACAGATTACTACAAAATTTACTATAAGGTTCCCGAATAAAAAAAAATTACCCCGTGCTACAAAATTAAGCATCGAGACATTACTCACTGGATCTTTGACCCCCCTATAGAAAAAATAATTAGATATTGATGTAATTATCTATCCGCTATTTATATATTGATACAGTACTTAATATACACCGTATGTATGCACTAATAATACCTTATATCTTTAGATGGGTAGCTTAAGAAATATTAAACTATTAAGAGACACGCAGTTAAATATAAACCCCGACAGACAGACAGAGTTAGTTTAAACATAGTGTAAACTGACAGCCACACATGTACTGTAGAGTATTTTCAGGTTGGGTCTCAAACACATGTGATGGGAAGTGAGTGAATCGAGCGGGTCGATGTGGGTCACAGTTCAACGATATGGTGAAGCTGTGTAAACATGGTTGATTAAATGCGAGCGTGTGCGTGTGAGGGTGAGTGTACGTACATGATGGTGTGTGCGTGTGAGGATGATGGAAGGGTGAGTGCACGTACATGAGGGTGTGCGCATGTGTGTGTGTGAGGATGATGGGAGGGTGAGTACGTACATGAGTGTGTACGTGCATAAGGGTGCGTACGTGTGTGTACGTGCATAAGGGTGTGTACGTGTATAAGGGTGTGGGGGTGTAAGGGTGAGTGTACAGCCAGGGTCAAAAGTTCGTGTGAAGCAGCATCGACCCTAAATGAGATGAAACAACACACCCGCACCAGATGACAGTCAGGGTAAGTATGTTAGGAGACTCATTCCCGTGACTCACTTTCAGTTTTTCAAGAACTTTTTACCATGACTATACAATGAGGGTGTGTACGTATGTGTGTGTGTGTGTGTGTATGTGTGTGTGTACGTATGTGTGTGTGTGTATGTGTGTGTGTACGTATGTGTGTACGTATGTGTGTACGTATGTGTGTGTGTGTGTGTGTGTGTCTTTTGCGTTTCCTCTATTAATATATATTGATGTGCCTTTTTAAGAGAGTAAAACAAACTTTAATAATAATAATAATAATAATAATAATAATATTCAGTCGGTAACATTCTAAAATTATACTAACAATAAAATACTGAAGCGCAAATTTTACATGAAAAAATTGCAGGAAAAATGGTAAATATATCCCAGCAGCTTGAGATCCTAACCTGTAGTCTTTTACACTTCACTGGTGTGTACGCTGGATTTTATTATTATTATTATTATTATTATTATTATTATTATTATTATTATTATTATTATTATTATTATTATTTTTTTTTTTTTTATCTCTGGACACTGGGATGGACATGCAAATCAGTTTTAGCCCTCCATCTGCACAGATAATAATTGTAAATAACACACATGATAATCATCTCCGAACTCTTACACATAACCTAACTATTTATATAAAAAAATTATAACAGGTGTGAAAAATATAAAAGTTTTGTGAAAGTCATGAAGGGTCTCGTATTGATCAAATGTACACGGAACACTTCTAGTTGAAACCGATTTCTGCATCCTCCGCGAAACGCCTTATTCGTCCTCAACAATAATTTCTCAATCATTAATCGTCAGAAGCTACTGCTGTTATGTTCCCAACTCCCCTAAATGATCCCATTAGTTTCCTTAGGTGGGTAGCGTTACGTTACAGGCCAAATGGGTCCCAATTTTAATAGACCGTAAAGTAACCAAACCTTACGATTAGTGTAATGGACCAACCTTAATCAACAGCAGTCCTAAATGGACTCATTTGTATTGGTTAGGTTAAGCTGGTTTGTGGCCTATGAGAACTGGGGGCCCCAATGACCTACAGCCACCTCTCTATGCCCGTCGTTTGTCAACAGTTCACCATCAATCAACACCCGTCATAAAAGTGTGTCGTTACGCCTTCAGATGATCTCATTTGATATTTCCCTAATAAGACTATCACACGCATCCAATTAATTACGCCTAAGTAAGCGCACCACATCCAGCCCTCCACCCCTCCCCTACACCATCAAGGGTATCGCCATCATCATCGACAAACATCCCTCACTCACCCTACTCTTTAAACCAACATTTAAGACCCATGAACCAAGCCAAGAGTTCCCCCTCCCCTCCCTCTCCCCCACACACACACAGGCGAGAGGGGATGTGTGAGAAGTACTGGGAGATATTTTAAGACAAGCGACTGACTAAACTTAGGCTAGACACAGGTGGTGGGACGCCTGGCAGAAGAAGGTTGGACCAGAGGCTGAAAGTGGAGGAAAATACAGTGAACAGAATTAACACAAAATAGAGAAAGGAAAAAAAAAAGGAAAGAGGATGAAAACACCAAGAAGTATCGTTTGGGGGTTTATAGAAGCATCGGTACAGGAAATGGAAGGGTTGTGGATGATTGCAGTGGGCAGCTGAAAGATGAGTGGAGGCAGGCGGGGAGTGAGAGGAATGAGAATGAGGGGAGGGGGGAAGGGGAGAGGGGTCATGTGTAAATTTGCATGTAAGGTGGCTTTGGGCGGTGCGGGTCAAGAATTTTGTTAGCGAATAGTGTTGGGGGAGTTGTCGGGTTAGGGGAGGGGGGGGGGCATTCGCTTGTGGTGTCAATATTTTGTGAAGTTTTATACAAGGATATGTACATCTGGGGTTAGAATGATTATGTGATGTATTGATAAATTGAGGTGTTAAGTATGTGCTCCTATAATCAAACAGAGTCAGGTTGGGTAAAAACTTATCATTACTCAATTAGAAAAAAACTCAATAAATAGATTGTATCACCATTGAATGAAAAAAAGAAGACACAGGAGAAATAAGAAATAAAAAACCTCAAGATAGCTTAGTTCCCCTACGAGTAGTTTTCTTTATAACATTTTCCTGGTGTTTAATCCCCTCTCTCACACATCTTAACAATGAAGTAATTAACTTAGGATCCGATAAACACATGAGTCAAGAGGTAAGACGGTGGTATTGGGTAAGACTGTACCTCTTACTTTCAGTGACACAGTAACTCGATACGTCATTGCAAAATCATTATTGAGTTGGTTTCATTCTCCCCTTTACTTTGTCATCTCGGTACTTCATAATCCCCTTCAGGATGTTAACCCCTTCCCCAGGACTCCACAACCACACCCAGGACTTCACAGCCTCCACAGGACTCCACAACCACACCCAGGACTTCACAGCCTCCCCAGGACTTCACAGCCTCCTCAGGACTTCACAACCTCACCCAGGACTTCACAGTCTCCCGAGGACTTCACAACCTCACCCAGGACTTCACAGCCTCCGCAGGACTTCACAGCCTCCCCAGGACTTCACAACCTCCCCCGGGACT
>NW_024746363.1:0-7500 GCF_018991925.1 Homarus americanus | reverse complement strand
CCCGATGGCGAAATCCTCCGTTACAGTGTCTGTTTAACCTAACCTTAGTACAGAGTCTATTGGTGTCCACAATTTTATAGAGGCTAAGTCAATAAGAGACAGAAAGAAATAATCCAAACAGCCAACCTTGGTGTAAAGTCTATTGGCGGCCTAAATTTTATAGAGATATACAGGCAGCCACCACCACTACTTTCGCCGGAGGTTTCGTCACGCTCCCCGATGGCGAAATCCTCCATTACAGCAAAAGTGTCTGTTTAACCTAACCTTAGTACAAAGTCTATTGGTGTCCTCAATTTTATAGAGGTTATACAGAGATGAAATAGTAAGCAGCCACCACTATCTAGCCTGACCGTGGTGAAATTCTGAGGGACATAAATTTTTATAGAATAGCCAATCAAGCGGGCAGCCACTGCCGGGCACCCTAGCCTAGCCACTACTTTTCGCTGAATTTGATCACACGCTCCCACGATGGCGGAAATCCTCCATTACAACAAAGTGTCTGTTTAACTAACCTTAGTACAAGTCTATTGGTGTCCTCCAATTTATGGGGTTAGCCACTTGAAGTCAATAAGACAAAAAATAATCAAGCAGCCTAAACTGTTTCCTGACCCATTAGTAAAAAGTCTACTTGGGGATATCAAATTTTAGCATAGAATAATAATATGCAGGCCAGCTAACCAGCACTACCGGGCCACTAACCTAACCACTACTTCGCCGGAGGTTTCGTCACGCTCCCCGATGGCGAAATCTCCCATTACAACAAAGAATGATTTTAACTAACCTTAATGCAGGGTCTGTTGGTGTCCTCAATTTTATAAGTTAGCCACCGAAGATCAATAAGACAAAAAATAATCAAGCAGCCCTAAACTGTTTTAGCCTGTTGCATTATTAAGGAAAGTCCCTGAGGGGGACCTTAAATTTTATATAATAATAATACAGGCAACTACCTAGCCACTAGGACACCTAACCTAACCACTACTTTCGCGGAGGTTTCGTCACGCTCGATGGCGAAATCTCCATTAAGCTAAGTGTCTGTTTAACTAACCTTAGTACAAAGTCTGTTGGTGTCCTCAATTTTTAGGGTTATACCGAAGTCAATAAGGGACAAGAAATAATCCAAGCAGCCTAAACTGTTTTGCTGATGTTGTGAAAGTCTAATGGGGTTAGAAATTTTATATAATATATAGTCATGCAACTAACCAACACTACGGTTTTTTTTTTTGTTTTGGGGGTTTCGTCACTCTCTGTGGTGGTAATCTCCGGCATACTATAACGGGACCTTAAATTTTTATATAATAATAATAATACAGGCAACTAACCAACCTACCGGGCCGCCTAACCTAACCACTACTTTCGCCGGAGGTTTTCGGGAAATAATCCAGCGCCTATATTTATTTGGCTGATAGTAATTAAGTCTAACGAGGACATAATTTTTTATAATAATAATAATACAGGCACTAACCTACCGGGCCTACTACTTCGTCATGGAGGTTCGTCACGCTCGATGGCTGAAATATCATGCTGTAAGTGTCATAGCTGCTTCTTAACCAAGTACAAGTCTATTGGTGTCCTCATTTTATAATTTATCCACGAAATCAATAGAGACAAGAATAATCAGCAGCTAAACTGTTTAGCCTGGCCGTTGTAAGTCAATAGGGGACCTTAAATTTTTATAATGTAATAATACAGGCGCTACTAACCTACCGGGCCACTTCTTCTTTCTTTCGCGGAGGTTTGGTAGCTCCCGATGGAATCTCAATACAGCAAAAGTGTCTTGTTTCTTATTACAAAATCTGTGGTGTCCTAAATTTATAGGTTTTGCAGAATCAATATAGAGACAAAATAATCAAGCAGCCACACTATCTAGCCTAAACTGTTTTGGCCTGACGTCGGGTTTTATAAATCTGGTGATATGGTACACACAACATAACCTGGGATAATGCAATCAAATGGATAATTGCTAACTATTCTCAGAAATAATGCAATCAAATGGTTGAATTTGTAACCGGGCATTGCGCCATGGACCCCTAATGTTGAATGTATTTGGTCTTGTTTATTAGACTATAAGAAATCATCTTTCGCACTTGTATTGGCAAGGGGTTTGCTAACAGGTATGTAGCCTAAGAAGCATGAGGCACGGAGCTACGAAGATACGATTCTTTGCTGCATGTTTGAGTCTGCCGCTTTGTTGTGATAAGACCTCAATCTAGTAAGTTATACTTACTCAACATATTGTGATTATGATTCATACAGTTATGCGGAATTGACTTTGGAAAAAACAAATATTTGTACTGTACATACTACTTTTGGTCATGTCAAGTCCTGGATTGGCCAATCAGTGGTGCTTACGGTGGCGTAATACATGCACGTTTACTGCAGTCTTTCCTGATTGTTTGACCGAACGTGGCGTGGTAGGTAGGCTGTTTCTACTCTCTAAGTCCTCTTGCTTTTCGCTTTTATCCTCACTCCGTTCTTTGAACGGAGGCAGGTTTCATGATACAGTCTATGCTGGGAACTGTGATAGTGGGCACCTTGTCCGAGGTGCAACGGTGGCAACTTTTTGAATATTACTATAGTCTCAGGTAACCTGGTTGCAGAGCCCGACGCCCGTCAAGAGGCAGGGTCTACTCTCAGGCAGGAGCCTATGTTATGATGAGATTAGATGTAATCAAAGAAGATGACCGCTAGCATTAGAATAAAACATAGAGATAAAGGGACATCTGTTGGAGAAAGTGGCGATCTTACAACAAACTGTAAGTCCACTACTTCTGGTATTCAGCAATGAAGGTTTTT
Source organism: Homarus americanus (assembly GCF_018991925.1). NCBI lineage: Eukaryota > Metazoa > Arthropoda > Malacostraca > Decapoda > Nephropidae > Homarus > Homarus americanus. Next base: position 4,707 of record NW_024746363.1, on the reverse strand, counting down.
AAGTAATCTGTAGGGTGACTTTGATTCGAGATAAAATCCTTTCAAAAAAAAACAAAATTTTATTACAATGACCTTATTGTTGTCATGCCACCAGAACAAAAGCAAAATCAGTTTTGTTAGTCAAGTCGATCAGAGATCAGGAGAAGACCTGAAAGAAGAACTGGAACATAAAATAGATGGATGAAGATTGAAAGTCATTAAGATAAAGACTATACTCATGTTGAAGAAGTGTCAATGGCTGAAGGTTTTACAACAAGACTTTCCTAATATTCAACATGTCAGTCACATCAAATAAAAAGACGTTAATCAGTCTGCGAACTTGCTTCTCTCTACAAATATGAAGAACCTACAACGAGACTGTCGGAAAAAGAAAAAAGTGCTGTCAGATTGTGCAGGCGACGACCATACCTACACTGGTAGAATACATGTTGGTGTCTTGTCTCAGCAATAAGAGCAGATATGTATACATAGGACATAGGACGTTAGCAATGGCTAGCAATAAAACACATGATAAAGTGCAAAAACAGAAAAGGAAAAGACAAGAAGGATACGATGTCGTGAAATCAGAGGGCGGTCAGGGCTCATAGACCGAATCACAGTATTAAACCTAAGTGGCCAATACATTGTGAAGTGTGAAGATTAAGTATGATCCATGCATTTGCAATATCATTGCACCGATCACCTGACCTAGGAATTAAGAAAATGTTTAAATTGAATAACCTACCAGATGTTTGGAGAGAATCACAATCGAAAACAGACAACTATGCAAGCGAACTGAGAAGACTTCCATCAAGACGAACAAAGGTTTGAGCGGGCAACAGCTGATACGAGAACACAAACTGAGTAAAGATCCAGACAAATATTAAAGTGAAGAAGATAAAATAAAGGACAGGACAAAGGTAGGAGAAAGATAAGATGGAAACTGATCACAATATACAACCTGAATCTGCTGAAGAAATTGGATTAAAAGTTATCACTACAACAAAACATGGAATCCCAACATCGAGACCAACAGGAGGGACAATAGTAAAAACTGTGAAGGAGGGATATACAAGTGGACATATCAAGAAAAATCCTAAGTGAAGATTATGTCTGGTCACTAATTACTACGGACAAACTAAAGATTACGGCCAAAGACTTTAAAATAGTAGACCCGTCAGAGTATAGAAGAGTCAGAAGCGGAAACAGGATGATAGTCTCCACTCCAACTGCTGCCACAATCCAAGTATAAGAAATAATGGACAATAGACAAACAGTAAGAACTTTAAGAATAATACAACACAACAAGAAACTGGAAGACCGGAGAGAATTAACCTAAGTAATATATATCAAAATTGACCCTGACATTATACTAATAAACAGTCACGGTGAGACAGAAAACAACAACATAAAACTCTTTAACTATTATGTAAACCAAAGAAATAAATCGGGCGAGAAAATGACGGAGTAGCGATAGCGGTTAAAAGAAACTTAAAATTTAAACTAATTGATGACTTCCAGGATGAATTTCTAGCAATAAAAATAAATACAACTCAAGGAGACGTAATTATTGCTACTACTTACCTATAGAAGACCTATTAAAATTGGCTAACAATAGTCATCCGATGTACATCTTAGGAGACTTTAACGCCAGACATAGGATTTTTGACAATACAAATAATAACGTCGTGGAAACGCCCTAATCAATTAATAAATTTAGGAAAATCAATCATCTGGGTCCTAACTTTCCAACCTGGAGAAATCACAATACACAATCGACACCAGACAAAATTTTACCAACAACAAAGCCTTTTCAATTACCATATAATACAGGCAGTGACCATCTGCCAATTATACTAACACTGTCAACAAGCCCCATACAGATACCAATAAAAAGAGACTGAAAATGAGTAAAACAGACTGGGACAGCTTCAAAGACGACTTAAGTAATCACCACTCGATTAACCTACAAGGAAAACAACAGAAGATATAGACTCAGAAATGGACAGACTGCACTCAGCAATAAAACATCTATAACCAAACACACTCCTACACACTTTAGAACATTACCCAACAACAGACTACCAGAAGAAGTTAAATTAATCCAGACCTATTACAATGAAATAAACAGGTATATGGAAAGACACGGCAGTAACAGATGGCTATTGTTTACGAGTTGGGGATTTAGAATATAGTTATACGTCTACCCAGATCCCAACAGGTAACAACAATAAAAAACAAAGACAATCGGACTATAAAAGGGTAGACAAAGGATGCGAGTTTTCGTTGTATATAATAGAGTACCATAAATCCCTTAACAAAATATTCAGCTTATAAATTACCCTTAACCAAACTTAACCTAAACATTAACAGTATATACATATTAATAAACATAAAACAATCTCGAAAGCAAGTGGACGTGGGGAAATTAATACAAGAGATACTAGTACTTAAGTGAGGAGCTGAGATGGCTGACGAGTAAGGCTGAGTATTGTAGAAGACGGTAGGTAGTCACTGCACGTACGTAGGTTTAGAGGATAGATGATCCTGTGGTCACTTCCCAGAGCCAAGTGCTCTCTCCTCGAATTGGAGGTGACGCAACAACCAGGATAGGGAGAAACCTCGGAGTGGTAACTAAGACGAGTCATACTCGTGTCTCGTCCCTAGATGGCGTTGCTCGTGGTGCTGGGTAGGTAGATCAGGACAATAGATGGCGTGCTTCGTAGTGCTGGGTGGAGGGTTCGTAACACCCCCCTCCAAAGACCTCCGTAGCGCGGGCGCGAAGGAGGTGATCACCTGGTGCGTCTGGAGAGTAGCTGCTGCATTTCCACTGGAGCTCGGGATAAGGAGTCTGCAATCAGGTTTATAGGGCTGGGTGAGGAGAGCCCAGCGGAGGATTCGCTGGTTGGAGGTCTTGTTGGTTTGGATGAACGTGAGTGGGTTATGGTCAGTGAAGACTAGGGTTGTTTGTGGGCAAGACTGGAGGTAACATTCAAACTTCTTTATTGCCAACACCAGAGCCAGGGCCTCCTTCTCTATGGTCGAGTAGTTGGTCTGATGTTTTCTCAACTTGGCGGAGTAGTATGCCACAGGGTGAAGGACATCAGTGGTTGGGTCGGGTTGTAGGAGCACAGCCCCCACTCCGACACCGCTAGCGTCGATTTGCAGATGGAAGGGCAAGGTGTAGTCAAGCAGAGGCAGGCTTTGAGGCGGTGGAAGACTGGTCACCTCTGGTTCAGATGTGAGGACCGCAGAACTGGTAAAGTCTTGTGGGTGGCTTGCTGGTGAGACTGTTGGTGGTGGCCGTCCAGGAGGCCAGGTTACTTCCTCGTCCTTGGGTGGGAAGGTCAAGATGGCTGCGTTTGCGTCATTGGGTCTCACCATACCATGCCCAACGATATGTCCCCAGGTAAGTCACTGAGGCCGGCTAAGGGTTTAGCCAGGTTTGTGGTGAATCGTCTCTTGCAGTCCGTACCAAACAGTATCTCAAACCGCCAGATGTTCGTCAGCTGTCCGACACCTGGGTCATCCAGGTAGGCGAACGTCCCTGGGTCCGTTAGGAAGTTGATGGCCCTCTGGAGATATGGCGGGCATTAGAAAAGCCAAACGCCATAGCAAATATTTAAAAGTGCAAATGGAGTTATAAATACCAGTTATTTTGGCCCTATCCGTAGGTCCCTTGATAATATCCTTTCAATAAGTCACCGTACTGATGGTGACAGCACAAGATGGGAAAAAGATGAGAATAGTTTCTTTAAGGTCAGTGGTGGAGTTGACAGGTAAAGGAGAGTCGACTGTCTTTATGTTAGGAACCACTAGATCTCCTACCAAGTCATTACCCAATAATAAATGAATGCAGCACACAGGCATTGGGTCTTTTCCCTTATAGCTATTGCACTTCCCAGTAATCAAGGGACATTGGAGTTGCACTTTGGCTAAGGATAGGAAGAATGGGATGAGAGATCTGAAATTAGAACACTCTCATTAGTAAATGCGGTAGATATGTCGGGAATGACGTTAAATGGAGGATGGTTGTGCTGCGCCCGTATCACTTATTATACTGATAGGGAAAGAACAGAGACCCCTCATGATTGAAATTTTTCCCTCATGGGTGAATGAAGAAGAGATCTGATGGGGCCTTTCCACATTGGTATTTGCTATTGGTTTGGACTTGGGATCAGGGAATTACTTTTAGCAATTCGACACTTTGGGTGTTTAATTCTGGATCGTATGGCCTGGGTTTTACAGTAGAACAAGTAAGCTTGGGTTGCATCGGGGGAGTAGGTGTGGGACGTTTTCGGCCTACCACTCAAGTTCCCAAGGTTATCATCAGGGAGGCCTAACATGTCGGGAAGTACCACGTTCTCTACTGCCCAGTGACTCCACCAACAAAGCGTACGCATCAGCCAGCTCAGCAGCACGCCCTAAATTAACCTCTCCACGCTCCTCCACATGCTTCAAAGATGTGAAATGGTATCTTGCTCTTCCACTCCTCCAGGACTACCAAATTTAACAAATCCTGAAATGTGTGGAAGTCTCTGTACTTCTTAAAAACCTAAGGCTTTTCTTGAGCAAACTCAACAAAGGTGTGGGAAAATGGTTTGGTTAGTTTACGAAACTCTGCCGGTATCCATCTGGCGTGATAGCATAAGAGGTGAGGATATTAACACGTTATCATAGTCATCAGTCTGTGGTCCTAAACGGTTATAAACTCTACGAGCCTTACCA
>NW_024746362.1:0-45107 GCF_018991925.1 Homarus americanus | reverse complement strand
TATAACAACCACGACCATGACCATAACAACCACGACCATGATTATAACAACCACGACCATATTTATAACAACCACGACGATGATTATAACACCCACGACCATGATTATAACAACTACACCTATGATCATAACCACGACAATGATTATAACAACTACGACTATGATTATAACAACCACGACGATGATTATAACACGCACAACCATGATTATAACAACAACGACCATGATCATAACCACGACCATGATTATAACAACCACGACTATTATTGTAACAACCACGACCATGATTATAACAACCACGACCCTCTTTATAAAACCACGACAATGATTATATCAACCACGACTACGATTATAACAACCACGACCATGACTATAACAACCACGACCAAGATTATAACAACCACAACTATCATTATAACAACCACGACCATGATCATAACAACCACGACCATTATTATAACAACCACGACCATAATTATAATAACCACGACCATGATTATAACAACCACGCCCATGATTATACCAACCACGACCATGATTATAACAACCACAACTATGATCATAACCACGACAATGATTATAACAACCACGACTATGATTATAACAACCACGACGATGATTATAACACGCACGACCATGATTATAACAACAACGACCATGATCATAACCACGACCATGAATATAACAACGACGGCTGTGATTGTAACAACCACGACCATGATTATAACAACCACGACCAAGGATTATAAAACCACGACTATGATTATAACAACCACGACTATGATTATAATAACCACGAATATGATTATATCACCTACGACCATGATTATAAAAACTACGATCATGATCATAACCACGACCATGATTATAACAACCACGACTATGATTGTAACAACAACGACCGTGATTATAACAACCACGACCATGATTATAAAACCACGACAATGATTATAACAACCACGACTACGATTATAACAACCACGACCATGATTATAACAACCACGACCAAGATTATAACAACCACAAGTATCATTATAACAACCACGACCATGATCATATCAACCACGACCATGATTATAACAACCACGACCATAATTAAAACAACCACGACCATGATTATAACACCCACGACCATGATTATAACAACAACGACCATGATCATAACCACGACCATGATTATAACAACCACGACTATGATTGTAATAACCACGACCATGATTATAACAACCACGACTGTGATTATAACAACCACGACTATGATTATAATAACCACGAATATGATTATAACACCCACGACCATTATTATAAAAACTACTACCATGATCATAACCACGACCATGATTATAACAACCACGACTATGATTGTAACAACCACGACCATGATTATAACAACCACGACCATGATTATAAAAGCCACGACAATGGTGCCAACGCAACCTGACTGATTATAACAACCGCGGCCATGATTATAGCAACCGACCAAGATTATAACGGCAACTATCATTAAAGCGGCACGATAGCGATCGCCCAACAACCGACCATGATTATAACAACCACGACCATAATTATAACAACGACGACCATGATTATAACACCCACGCCCATGATTTTAACACCCACGACCATAATTATAACAACTACAACCATGATCATAACCACGACCATGATTATAACAACCACGGCCATAATTATAACAACCACGACCATGATTATAACAGCCACGCCCATAATTATAACAACCACGACCATGATTATAACAACCACGACTATGATCATAACCACGACAATGATTAAAACAACCACGACTATGATTATAAAAACCACGACGATGATTATAACACGCACGACCATGATTATAACAACAACGACCATGATCATAACCACGACCATGATTATAGCAACCACGACTATGATTATAACAATCACTCCCATGATTATAACAACAACGAATATGATTATAACAGCCAGGACCATGATTATAACAGCCACGACTATGATTATAACAACCAAGACTAGGATGATACCATCCACGACTATGATTATAACAACCACGACCATGATTATAACAGCCAGGACCATGATTATAACATCCACGACCATGATTATAACAACCACGACTATGATTATAACAATCAAGACTAGGATTATACCATCCACGACTATGATTATAACAACCACGACCATGATTATAACATTAACGACTATGATTATAAGAACCACGACTATGATTATAACAACCAAGACTAGGATTATACCATCCACGACTATGATTATAACAACCACGACCATGATTATAGCCGATATGATTATAACAACCGCGACCATGATTACTTAACAACCCGACCGCCCAGTTATAACAACCACGACCATGATTATAACAACCACAACCATGATTATAACAACCACATCTATGATTATAACAATCACCACCATGATTATAACAACCACGACTATGATTATAACAATCACAACTATGATTATAAGAACTACGACCATGATTATAACAATCACGACAATGATTATAACAACCCTGACCATGATTTTAACAACCACGACTATGGTTATAACAACCACGACCATTAATACGACAACCACGACCATGAATATGATAAGCACGACCATGATTATAACCACGAAAATGATTATAACAACCGACCATGATTATAACCCACGACCGTAGTTATAACATCCACGACGGGATTATAACAACCACGACCGTTACTAACAACCGACTATGATTATAACAACCCGACCATGGTTATAACAATGACGACCATGATTACTCTTAACCACGGCCATAATTACCAACAACCACGACCATGATTATAACAGCGACCATGATTACAACAACCACGCCCATAATTATAACAACCACGACCATGATTATAACAGCCCGACCATGATTATAACACGACCATGATTATAACAACCGATATGATTATAACAACCACGATAGCAGTTATAACAACCACGACTATGATTATAACAACCCGACCGTTAGCCGACCGCAGTTATAACAACCCACGTATAATTATAACAACCACGACCATGATTATAACAACCACGCCCATAATTATAACAACCACGACCATGATTATAACAACCACGACTATGATCATAACCACGACAATGATTAAAACAACCACGACTATGATTATAAAAACCACGACGATGATTATAACACGCACGACCATGATTATAACAACAACGACCATGATCATAACCACGACCATGATTATAGCAACCACGACTATGATTGTAACAATCACTCCCATGATTATAACAACCACGACTATGATCATAACCACGACAATAATTATAACAACCACGACTATGATTATAACAACCGCGACGATGATTATAACACCCACGACCATAATTTTAACAACTACAACCATGATCATAACCACGACCATGATTATATCAACCATGACCATAATTATAACAACCACGACCATGATTATAACAACCACGCCCGCCCAGTTATAACCACGACCATGATCATAACCACGACCGCCAGTTATAACAACCACGACAATGATTAGCAACAACCACGAGCACGATTATAACAACCGACCATGATTGTAAACCACGATGACTATTATTACCAACAACCAAGGACTACTTGATCATGACCACGAATATGATTATAACACCCACGACCATGATTATAAAAACTTCGACCGCCAGTCATAACCGCGGCCATGATTATAACAACCATGACTATGATTGTAACAACCACGACCATGATTGCCAACAGCCACGACACGATTACTTAACAACCCGCGACCATGATTATAACAACCACGACCAAGATTATAACAGCCACAGCTATCATTGCCAACAACCACGACCATGACCATAACAGCCGTGCAGTTATAACAACCACGACCATATTTATAACAACCACGACGATGATTATAACACCCACGACCATGATTATAACAACTACGCCTATGATCATAACCACGACAATGATTATAACAACTACGACTATGATTATAACAACCGCGACGATGATTATAACACCCACGACCATAATTTTAACAACTACAACCATGATCATAACCACGACCATGATTATATCAACCACGACCATAATTATAACAACCACGACCATGATTATAACAACCACGCCCATGATTATAACAACCACAACCATGATCATAACCACGACCATGATTATAACAACCACGACAATGATTGTAACAACCACGAGCATGATTATAACAACCATGACCATGATTATAAAACCACGACTATTATTATAACAACCACGACTATGATTATAATGACCACGAATATGATTATAACACCCACGACCATGATTATAAAAACTACGACCATGATCATAACCACGACCATGATTATAACAACCACGACTATGATTGTAACAACCACGACCATGATTATAACAACCACGACTACGATTATAACAACCACGACCATGATTATAACAACCACGACCAAGATTATAACAACCACAACTATCATTATAACAACCACGACCATGACCATAACAACCACGACCATGATTATAACAACCACGACCATATTTATAACAACCACGACGATGATTATAACACCCACGACCATGATTATAACAACTACACCTATGATCATAACCACGACAATGATTATAACAACTACGACTATGATTATAACAACCACGACGATGATTATAACACGCACAACCATGATTATAACAACAACGACCATGATCATAACCACGACCATGATTATAACTGTATAGATATGTACATGCCAAGATATGTGAACACGCCTGACGCCAGGACTCTTGTTACCATTCATTGTACCATTTATTCACATGTCTGTATTACTACATATTATTATAGCATGTCTGATGTCTATGCTTATGTCTAATGCCTATGTTCATTTACTATGTCCCGATGTACTATGCCTGTACCGCGCTAGTCGAGTAATTAGAAGACCTCATTTATTGTCCTAGGAATGTCTAGCAACTCCCCTTGCCTGGCTAGCTAATTTCCCTCAGATCGGCCTCGGCCTACCTACGGTCCGGGGTCCCTAGTAATCGTTCCTGTATCGGTTGGCTATCACGCCCAGTCTTGTACACTTATTGAATATATCTACTGCTCGTGCCCTGGAGTTTCAAGAACCTTGTCTAGGATTACATCCACCACACCACAATAACAACCACGACTATTATTGTAACAACCACGACCATGATTATAACAACCACGACCCTAATTATAAAACCACGACAATGATTATATCAACCACGACTACGATTATAACAACCACGACCATGATTATAACAACCACGACCAAGATTATAACAACCACAACTATCATTATAGCAACCACGACCATGATCATAACAACCACGACCATTATTATAACAACCACGACCATAATTATAATAACCACGTCCATGATTATAACAACCACGCCCATGATTATACCAACCACGACCATGATTATAACAACCACAACTATGATCATAACCACGACAATGATTATAACAACCACGACTATGATTATAACAACCACGACGATGATTATAACACGCACGACCATGATTATAACAACAACGACCATGATCATAACCACGACCATGATTATAACAACGACGACTGTGATTGTAACAACCACGACCATGATTATAACAACCACAACCAAGGATTATAAAACCATGACTATGATTATAACAACCACGACTATGATTATAATAACCACGAATATGATTATATCACCTACGACCATGATTATAAAAACTACGACCATGATCATAACCACGACCATGATTATAACAACCACGACTATGATTGTAACAACCACGACCATGATTATAACAACCACGACCATGAAAATAAAACCACGACAATGGATAAAACAACCACGACTACGATTATAACAAACACGACCATGATTATAAGAACCACCACCAAAATTATAACAACCACAACTATTATTATAACAACCACGACCATGATCTTAACAACCACGAATATGATTATAACACCCACGACCATGATTATAACAACTACGCCTATGATTATAACCACGACCTTGATTATAACAACTATGCCTATGATCATAACCACGATAATGATTATTACAGCTACGACTATGATTATAACAACCACGACGATGATTATAACACGCACAACCATGATTATAACAAATACGCCTATGATTATAACCACGACCATGAATATAGCAACTACGCCTATGATTATAACCACGACCATGATTATAACAACTACGACTATGATTATAACAACCACGACAATGATTAAAACAACCACGACTATGTTTATAACAACCACGACTATGATTATATTAACCACGACTATGATTATAACACCCACGACCATGATTATAACAACTACGACTATGATTATAACAACCACGACAATGATTAAAACAACCACGACTATGTTTATAACAACCACGACTATGATTATATTAACCACGACTATGATTATAACACCCACGACCATGATTATAACAACTACGCCTATGATTATAACCACGACCATGATTATAACAACCACGACTATGATTATAACAACCACGACCATGATTATAACAACCACAACGATGATTATAACACCCACGACCATGATTATAAAAACTACTACCATGATCATAACCACGACCATGATTATAACAATCACGACTATGATTGTAACAAGCACGACCATGATTATAAAACCACGACAATGATTATAACAACCACGACTACGATTACAACAACCACGACCATGATTATAATAACCACGACCAAGATTATAACAACCACAACTATCATTATAATAACCACGACGATGATTATAACACCCACGACCATGATTATAACAACTACGCCTATGATCATAACCAAGACAATGATTATAACAACTACGAGCATGATTATAACAACCACGACGATGATTATAACACGCACAACCATGATTATAACAACAACGACCATGATCATAACCACGACCATGATTATAACAACCACGTCTATTATTGTAACAACCACGACCATGATTATAACAACATCGACCCTCATTATAAAACCACTACAATGATTATAACAACCACGACTACGATTATAACAACCACGAACATGATTATAACAACCACGACCAAGATTATAACAACCACAACTATCATTATAACAACCACGACCATGATCATAACAACCATGACCATGATTATAACAACCACGACCAAAATTATAATAACCACGACCATGGTTATAACAACCACGCCCATGATTATAACAACCACGGCCATGATTATAACAACCACGGATATGATTCTAACAACCACGACAATGATTATAACAACCGCGACTATGATTATAACAATCACGACGATGATTATAACACGCACGACCATGATTATAACAACCTCGACCAAGATTATAACAACTACAACTATCATTATAACAACCACGACGATGATCATAACAACCACGACTATGATTATAACAACCACGACTTTGATTATAATAACCACGAATATGATTATAACACCCACGACCTTGATTATAACAACTACGCCTATGATTATAACCACGACCATGATTATAACAACCACGACTATGATTATAACAACCACGACTATGATTATAACAACCACGACCATGATTATTACCACGACCATGATTATAACAACCACGACTATGATTGTATCAACCACGACCATGATTATAAAACCACGACAATGATTATAACAACCACGACTACGATTATAACAACCACGACCATGATTATAACAACCACGACCATGATTATAACAACCACGACCAAGATTATAACAACCACAACTATCATTATAACAACCACGACCATGATCATAACAAACCGACCATAATTATAACAACCACGACCATGATTATAACAACCACGACCAAGATTATAACAACCACAACTATCAAAATAACAACCACGACCATGATTATAACAACCACGACCATAATTATAACAACCACGACTATGATTATAACACCCACGACCATGATTATAATAACCACAACTATCATTATAACAACCACGACCATGATCATTACAACCACGACCATGATTATAACAACCACGACCATAATTATTGCAACCATGACCATGATTATAACAACCACGACCATGATTATAACAACCACGACTATGATCATAACCACGACAATGATTATGACAACCACGACTATGATTATAACAACCACGACGATGATTATAACACGCTAGACCATGATTATAACAACAACGACCATGATCATAACCACGACCATGATTATAACAACCACGACTATGATTGTAACAACCACGACCATGATTATAACAACCACGACTATGATTGTAACAACCACGACCATGATTATAACAACCACGACCAAGGATTATAAAATCACGACTATGATTATAACAACCACGATTATGATTATAACAACCACGACGATGATTATAACACCCACGACCATAATTATAACAACTACAACCATGATCATAACCACGACCATGATTATAACAGCAAATATGACCGCCTTCGCTACGACCGCGGTGCTAACAACCGCCCGCGGTTATAACGCACAACCGCCAGTTGTAACAGCAGGCTATGATCATAACCATGACAATGATTATAACAACCACGACTATGATTATAACAACCACGACGATGATTATAACACGCACGAACTTGATTATAACAACAACGACCATGATCATAACCACGACCATGATTATATCAACCACGACTATGATTGTAACATTCACTACCATGATTATAACAACCACGAATATGATTATAACAGCCAGGACCATGATTATAACATTAACGACTATAATTATAACAACCACGACTATGATTATAACATCCACGACTATGATTATAACCACGACCATGATTATAACAACCACGACTATGATTATAACAACCACGAGAATGATTATAAAAACCACGACCATGATTATAAAACCACGACTATGATTATAACAACAACGACCATGATCATAACCACGACCATGATTATAACAACCACGACTATGATTATAACAACCACGACCATGATTATAACAACCACGACTATGACTATAACAACCACGACTTTGATTATAATAACCACGAAAATGATTATAACACCCACGACCATGATTATCAAAACTACGACCATGATCATAACCACGACCATGATTATAACAACCACGACTATGATTGTAACAACCACGACCATGATTATAACAACCACGACCATGATTATAAAACCACGACAATGATTATAACAACCAAGACTACGATTATAACAACCATGACCATGATTATAACAACCACGACCAAGATTATAACAACCACAACTATCATTAAAGCAACCACGACCATGATCATAACAACCACGACCATGATTATAACAACCTCGACCATAATTATAACAACGACGACCATGATTATAACAACCACGCCCATGATTTTAACACCCACGACCATAATTATAACAACTACACCCATGATCATAACCACGACCATGATTATAACAACCACGGCCATAATTATAACAACCACGACCATGATTATAACAGCCACGCCCATAATTATAACAACCACGACCATGATTATAACAACCACGACTATGATATAACAACCACGACTATGATCATAACCACGGCAATGATTAAAACAACCACGACTATGATTATAAAAACCACGACGATGATTATAACACGCACGACCATGATTATAACAACAACGACCATGATCATAACCACGACCATGATTATAGCAACCACGACTATGATTGTAACAATCACTCCCATGATTATAACAACAACGAATATGATTATAACAGCCAGGACCATGATTATAACAGCCACGACTATGATTATAACAACCAAGACTAGGATGATACCATCCACGACTATGATTATAACAACCACGACCATGATTATAACAGCCAGGACCATGATTATAACATCCACGACCATGATTATAACAACCACGACTATGATTATAACAATCAAGACTAGGATTATACCATCCACGACTATGATTATAACAACCACGACCATGATTATAACAAACTAATGACTATGATTATAACAACCATGACCATGACTATAACAACCACGCACTATGGATTATAACAACCACGAATTCATGATTATAATTAAATCACTTAATTCATGATTATAACAACTACGTTTGGCGATTATAACAACCACGACCATGATTATAACAAATCCACTTAATTATGATTATAAATAACCACGGCCATAATTATAACAACCACGACCATGATTATAACAACCACGACCATGATTATAACAACCACGACCATGATTATAACAACCACGACTATGATTATAACAACCACGACCATGATTATAACAACCACAACCATGATTATAACAACCACGCCCATAATTATAACAACCACGACCATGATTATAACAACCACGACCATGATTATAACAACCACGACCATGATTATAACAACCACGACCATGATTATAACATCCACGACCAGGATTATAACAACCACGACCATAATTATAACAACCACGACTATGATTATAACAACCACGACCATGGTTATAACAACCACGACCATGATTATAACAACCACGACCATAATTATAACAACCACGACCATGATTATAACAACCACGACCATGATTATAACAACCACGCCCATAATTATAACAACCACGACCATGATTATAACAACCACGACTATGATCATAACCACGAAAATGATTAAAACAACCACGACTATGATTATAAAAACCACGACGATGATTATAACACGCACGACGATGATTATAACAACAACGACCATGATCATAACCACGACCATGATTATAGCAACCACGACTATGATTGTAACAATCACTCCCATGATTATAACAACAACGAATATGATTATACCAGCCAGGACCATGATTATAACAGCCACGACTATGATTATAACAACCAAGACTAGGATGATACCATCCACGACTATGATTATAAAAACCACGACGATGATTATAACACGCACGACCATGATTATAACAACAACGACCATGATCATAACCACGACCATGATTATAGCAACCACGACTATGATTGTAACAATAACTCCCATGATTATAACAACAACGAATATGATTATAACAGCCAGGACCATGATTATAACATCCACGACCATGATTATAACAACCACGACTATGATTATAACAGCCAGGACCATGATTATAACAGCCACGACTATGATTATAACAACCAAGACTAGGATGATACCATCCACGACTATGATTATAAAAACCACGACGATGATTATAACACGAACGACCATGATTATAACAACAACGACCATGATCATAACCACGACCATGATTATAGCAACCACGACTATGATTGTAACAATAACTCCAATGATTATAACAACAACGAATATGATTATAACAGCCAGGACCATGATTATAACATCCACGACCATGATTATAACAACCACGACTATGATTATAACAATCAAGACTAGGATTATACCATCCACGACTATGATTATAACAACCACGACCATGATTATAACATTAACGACTATGATTATAACAACCACGACTATGATTATAACAACCAAGACTAGGATTATACCATCCACGACTATGATTATAACAACCACGACCATGATTATAACAACCACGACCATGATTATAATAACCACGACCATGATTATAACAACCACGACTATGATTATAACAACCACGACCATGATTATAATAAACTTAATGACCCTCCATGATTATAACAACTAATGACTATGATTATAACAACCACGACCATGATTATAACAACAACGACCATGATTATAACAACCACGGCCATAATTATAATAACCATTTAATCATGATTATAACAACCACGACCATGATTATAACAACCACTTACTATGATCATAACCAATGCTACAATTATAACAACCACGACTATGATTATAAATAACCGTATTTACGATTATAACAATCTACCTAATTATAATTTTAACAACTACAAATCATGATCATAACCAATTTAATCATGATTAAGTAAATAAATACGACTATGATAATAACAACCAATGACCATGATTATAACAACCACGACCATGATTATAACAACCACGACCATGATTATAACAACCACGACCATGATTATAACAAACTACGACCATGATAATAACAACCACGGCCATAATTATAACAACCACGACCATGATTATAACAACCACGACCATGATTATAACAACCACGACTATGATCATAACCACGACAATAATTATAACAACCACGACTATGATTATAACAACCGCGACGATGATTATAACACCCACGACCATAATTTTAACAACTACAACCATGATCATACCCACGACCATGATTATATCAACCACGACCATAATTATAACAACAACATCCATGATTATAACAACCACGCCCATGATTATAACAACCACAACCATGATCATAACCACGACCATGATTATAACAACCACGACAATGATTGTAACAACCACGAGCATGATTATAACAACCACGACCATGATTATAAAACCACGACTATTATTATAACAACCACGACTATGATTATAATTACCACGAATATGATTATAACACCCACGACCATGATTATAAAAACTACGACCATGATCATAACCACGACCATGATTATAACAACCACGACTATGATTGTAACAACCACGACCATGATTATAACAACCACGACTACGATTATAACAACCACGACCATGATTATAACAACCACGACCAAGATTATAACAACCACAACTATCATTATAACAACCACGACCATGACCATAACAACCACGACCATGATTATAACAACCACGACCATATTTATAACAACCACGACGATGATTATAACACCCACGACCATGATTATAACAACTACGCCTATGATCATAACCACGACAATGATTATAACAACTACGACTATGATTATAACAACCACGACGATGATTATAACACGCACAACCATGATTATAACAACAACGACCATGATCATAACCACGACCATGATTATAACAACCACGACTATTATTGTAACAACCACGACCATGATTATAACATCCACGACCCTCATTATAAAACCACGACAATGATTATATCAACCACGACTACGATTATAACAACCACAACTATCATTATAACAACCACGACCATTATTATAACAACCACGACCATAATTATAATAACCACGACCATGATTATAACAACCACGCCCATGATTATACCAACCACGACCATGATTATAACAACCACAACTATGATCATAACCACGACAATGATTATAACAACCACGACTATGATTATAACAACCACGACGATGATTATAACACGCACGACCATGATTATAACAACAACGACCATGATCATAACCACGACCATGAATATAACAACGACGGCTGTGATTGTAACAACCACGACCATGATTATAACAACCACGACCAAGGATTATAAAACCACGACTATGATTATAACAACCACGACTATGATTATAATAACCACGAATATGATTATATCACCTACGACCATGATTATAAAAACTACGATCATGATCATAACCACGACCATGATTATAACAACCACGACTATGATTGTAACAACAACGACCGTGATTATAACAACCACGACCATGATTATAAAACCACGACAATGATTATAACAACCACGACTACGATTATAACAACCACGACCATGATTATAACAACCACGACCAAGATTATAACAACCACAACTATCATTATAACAACCACGACCATGATCATATCAACCACGACCATGATTATAACAACCACGACCATAATTAAAACAACCACGACCATGATTATAACACCCACGACCATGATTATAACAACAACGACCATGATCATAACCACGACCATGATTATAACAACCACGACTATGATTGTAACAACCACGACCATGATTATAACAACCACGACTATGATTATAACAACCACGACTATGATTATAATAACCATGAATATGATTATAACACCCACGACCATGATTATAAAAACTACGACCATGATCATAACCACGACCATGATTATAACAACCACGACTATGATTGTAACAACCACGACCATGATTATAACAACCACGACCATGATTATAAAACCACGACAATGATTATAACAACCACGACTACGATTATAACAACCATGACCATGATTATAACAACCACGACCAAGATTATAACAACCACAACTATCATTAAAGCAACCACGACCATGATCATAACAACCACGACCATGATTATCGACCATAATTATAACAACGACGACCATGATTATAACAACCACGCCCATGATTTTAACACCCACGACCATAATTATAACAACTACACCCATGATCATAACCACGACCATGATTATAACAACCACGGCCATAATTATAACAACCACGACCATGATTATAACAGCCACGCCCATAATTATAACAACCACGACCATGATTATAACAACCACGACTATGATCATAACCACGGCAATGATTAAAACAACCACGACTATGATTATAAAAACCACGACGATGATTATAACACGCACGACCATGATTATAACAACAACGACCATGATCATAACCACGACCATGATTATAGCAACCACGACTATGATTGTAACAATCACTCCCATGATTATAACAACAACGAATATGATTATAACAGCCAGGACCATGATTATAACAGCCACGACTATGATTATAACAACCAAGACTAGGATGATACCATCCACGACTATGATTATAACAACCACGACCATGATTATAACAGCCAGGACCATGATTATAACATCCACGACCATGATTATAACAACCACGACTATGATTATAACAATCAAGACTAGGATTATACCATCCACGACTATGATTATAACAACCACGACCATGATTATAACATTAACGACTATGATTATAAGAACCACGACTATGATTATAACAACCAAGACTAGGATTATACCATCCACGACTATGATTATAACAACCACGACCATGATTAAATAAAACCACGACCATGATTATAACAGCCACGACCATGATTATAACAACTACTACCATGATTATAACAACCACGACATTATAACAACCAGACCATGATTATAACAACCACGGCCACGACCATAACAACCACGACCATGATTATATAACAATGACTATGATTATAACAACCAATACGATTATAACAACCACGACTATGATTATAACACTAACGATAACAACCACGACCATGATTATAACAACCACGGCCATGATTATAACATCCACGACCAGATTATAACAACCACGTACCATAATTATAACAACCACGACTATGATTATAATTATAACAACCCGACCATGATTATATAGCCACACCATGATTATAACAACCACGACCCATTGATTATAACAACCACGACCATGATTATACAACCACGACCATGATTATAACATCCACGACCAGGATTATAACAACCACGACCATGATTATAACAACCACGACTATGATTATAACAACCACGACCATGGTTATAACAACCACGACCATGATTATAACAACCACGGCCATAATTATAACAACCACGACCATGATTATAACAACCACGACCATGATTATAACAACCACGACCATGATTATAACAACCATAACAACCACGACCATGATTATAACAACCACGACCATGATTATAACAAACCCATGATCATAACCACATGACCATGATTATAACAACCACGGCCATAATTATAACAACCACGACCATGATTATAACAGCCACGCCCATAATTATAACAACCACGACCATGATTATAACAACCACGACTATGATCATAACCACGACAATGATTAAAACAACCACGACTATGATTATAAAAACCACGACGATGATTATAACACGCACGACCATGATTATAACAACAACGACCATGATCATAACCACGACCATGATTATAGCAACCACGACTATGATTGTAACAATCACTCCCATGATTATAACAACCACGACTATGATCATAACCACGACAATAATTATAACAACCACGACTATGATTATAACAACCGCGACGATGATTATAACACCCACGACCATAATTTTAACAACTACAACCATGATCATAACCACGACCATGATTATATCAACCATGACCATAATTATAACAACCACGACCATGATTATAACAACCACGCCCATGATTATAACAACCACGACCATGATCATAACCACGACCATGATTATAACAACCACGACAATGATTGTAACAACCACGAGCATGATTATAACAACCACGACCATGATTATAAAACCACGACTATTATTATAACAACCACGACTATGATTATAATGACCACGAATATGATTATAACACCCACGACCATGATTATAAAAACTACGACCATGATCATAACCATGACCATGATTATAACAACCACGACTATGATTGTAACAACCACGACCATGATTATAACAACCACGACTACGATTATAACAACCACGACCATGATTATAACAACCACGACCAAGATTATAACAACCACAACTATCATTATAACTCCCACGACCATGACCATAACAACCACGACCATGATTATAACAACCACGACCATATTTATAACAACCACGACGATGATTATAACACCCACGACCATGATTATAACAACTACACCTATGATCATAACCACGACAATGATTATAACAACTACGACTATGATTATAACAACCGCGACGATGATTATAACACCCACGACCATAATTTTAACAACAACGACCATGATCATAACCACGACCATGATTATAACAACCACGACTATTATTGTAACAACCACGACCATGATTATAACAACCACGACCCTAATTATAAAACCACGACAATGATTATATCAACCACGACTACGATTATAACAACCACGACCATGATTATAACAACCACGACCAAGATTATAACAACCACAACTATCATTATAGCAACCACGACCATGATCATAACAACCACGACCATTATTATAACAACCACGACCATAATTATAATAACCACGTCCATGATTATAACAACCACGCCCATGATTATACCAACCACGACCATGATTATAACAACCACAACTATGATCATAACCACGACAATGATTATAACAACCACGACTATGATTATAACAACCACGACGATGATTATAACACGCACGACCATGATTATAACAACAACGACCATGATCATAACCACGACCATGATTATAACAACGACGACTGTGATTGTAACAACCACGACCATGATTATAACAACCACAACCAAGGATTATAAAACCATGACTATGATTATAACAACCACGACTATGATTATAATAACCACGAATATGATTATATCACCTACGACCATGATTATAAAAACTACGACCATGATCATAACCACGACCATGATTATAACAACCACGACTATGATTGTAACAACCACGACCATGATTATAACAACCACGACCATGAAAATAAAACCACGACAATGGATAAAACAACCACGACTACGATTATAACAAACACGACCATGATTATAAGAACCACCACCAAAATTATAACAACCACAACTATTATTATAACAACCACGACCATGATCTTAACAACCACGAATATGATTATAACACCCACGACCATGATTATAACAACTACGCCTATGATTATAACCACGACCTTGATTATAACAACTATGCCTATGATCATAACCACGATAATGATTATTACAGCTACGACTATGATTATAACAACCACGACGATGATTATAACACGCACAACCATGATTATAACAAATACGCCTATGATTATAACCACGACCATGAATATAGCAACTACGCCTATGATTATAACCACGACCATGATTATAACAACTACGACTATGATTATAACAACCACGACAATGATTAAAACAACCACGACTATGTTTATAACAACCACGACTATGATTATATTAACCACGACTATGATTATAACACCCACGACCATGATTATAACAACTACGCCTATGATTATAACCACGACCATGATTATAACAACCACGACTATGATTATAACAACCACGACCATGATTATAACAACCACAACGATGATTATAACACCCACGACCATGATTATAAAAACTACTACCATGATCATAACCACGACCATGATTATAACAATCACGACTATGATTGTAACAAGCACGACCATGATTATAAAACCACGACAATGATTATAACAACCACGACTACGATTACAACAACCACGACCATGATTATAATAACCACGACCAAGATTATAACAACCACAACTATCATTATAATAACCACGACGATGATTATAACACCCACGACCATGATTATAACAACTACGCCTATGATCATAACCAAGACAATGATTATAACAACTACGAGCATGATTATAACAACCACGACGATGATTATAACACGCACAACCATGATTATAACAACAACGACCATGATCATAACCACGACCATGATTATAACAACCACGTCTATTATTGTAACAACCACGACCATGATTATAACAACATCGACCCTCATTATAAAACCACTACAATGATTATAACAACCACGACTACGATTATAACAACCACGAACATGATTATAACAACCACGACCAAGATTATAACAACCACAACTATCATTATAACAACCACGACCATGATCATAACAACCATGACCATGATTATAACAACCACGACCATAATTATAATAACCACGACCATGGTTATAACAACCACGCCCATGATTATAACAACCACGGCCATGATTATAACAACCACGACTATGATCATAACCACGACAATGATTATAACAACCGCGACTATGATTATAACAATCACGACGATGATTATAACACGCACGACCATGATTATAACAACCTCGACCAAGATTATAACAACTACAACTATCATTATAACAACCACGACGATGATCATAACAACCACGACTATGATTATAACAACCACGACTTTGATTATAATAACCACGAATATGATTATAACACCCACGACCTTGATTATAACAACTACGCCTATGATTATAACCACGACCATGATTATAACAACCACGACTATGATTATAACAACCACGACTATGATTATAACAACCACGACCATGATTATTACCACGACCATGATTATAACAACCACGACTATGATTGTATCAACCACGACCATGATTATAAAACCACGACAATGATTATAACAACCACGACTACGATTATAACAACCACGACCATGATTATAACAACCACGACCATGATTATAACAACCACGACCAAGATTATAACAACCACAACTATCATTATAACAACCACGACCATGATCATAACAACCATGCCCATGATTATAACAATCACGACCATAATTATAACAACCACGACGATGATTATAACAACCACGACCATGATTATAACAACCACGACTATGATCTTAACAACCACGACCATGATTATAATAACCACGACCAAGATTATAACAACCACAACTATCAAAATAACAACCACGACCATGATTATAACAACCACGACCATAATTATAACAACCACGACCATGATTATAACACCCACGACCATGATTATAATAACCACAACTATCATTATAACAACCACGACCATGATCATAACAACCACGACCATGATTATAACAACCACGACCATAATTATTGCAACCACGACCATGATTATAACAACCACGACCATGATTATAACAACCACGACTATGATCATAACCACGACAATGATTATGACAACCACGACTATGATTATAACAACCACGACGATGATTATAACACGCACGACCATGATTATAACCACGACCATGATTATAACAACCACGACTATGATTGTAACAACCACGACCATGATTATAACAACCACGACTATGATTGTAACAACCACGACCATGATTATAACAACCACGACCAAGGATTATAAAATCACGACTATGATTATAACAACCACGACTATGATTATAATAACCACGAATATGATTATGTCACCTACGACCATGATTATAAACTACGACCATGATCATAACCACGACCATGATTATAACAGCCACGACTATGATTGTAGCAACCACGACCATGATTATAACAACCACGACCATGATTATAAAACCAAGACAATGATTAAAACAACCACGACTACGATTATAACAACCACGACCATGATTGTAACAACCACGACCAAGATTATAACAACCACAACTATTATTATAACAACCACGACCATGATCATAACAACCACGAATATGATTATAACACCCACGACCATGATTATAACAACTACGCCTATGATTATAACCACGACCATGATTATAACAACCTCGACCATGATTATAACAACCACGACCGTGATTATAACAACCACGACCATGATTATAAAACCACGACTATGTTTATAACAACCACGACTATGATTATAATAACCACGACCTTGATCATAACAACCACGACTATGATTATAAGAACCACGACTATGATTATAATAACCATGAATATGATTATGTAATGAGACAAAATCTCACATGAAGAGGTAAGCTAGGAGGTTATAGTAGTAGAGTATTATAGCGAGAGGAAATGGTAGCGTGTCTCGAGGGTGTGATGTCAACACTGTATATTAACACAGGCTCAGTACAAGTGTAGTATATAAAACACCAATGCGTGTTACAGCTTTATTATACTAGTTCAATAAAGGGGATCAATGGGGGGGTTCGTACACAATTTATGATAGACTATGGTATTCTCGTATAACCTAACCTCACAATTAGAATGGGCACTTCACTAAGTCGATTGTTGGGGAGGTTCGGGATCACCGCACTTCTACCGTCTACACAGCCAGCACTTACTGTTACACGTTGAGTTGACAGCACTCTGTGGATGGACCCGGCTGAGACTTCGTTACACTTAGTGGCGGGCTTCTCTCGAGCGGGACTGGGGACGTGGTAGCTGGCCCTTCTTGGTTACAAGACACACTCTGGTGAGGGAGGGCTCGGACGTCCTATATATTGGAAGACCAGCCGTCAGGTTGAGCTGATTGGGGGGGGGGGCGGCGAAGGGTCTCCTTACATTTGCCCTCGCTAATGTAGGGTCAGGTCTGGACTTTTTCAGAGACTATAAGTTGCATCTTCTGGAGAAATCATCAGGTGGGGCCGTGTGACATGAGAGGCCCTGGTTGATTTGTGGCATCTTGACTTGGGCTCGTGAGTTACATTTGACCTGGCTAATGTGAGGTCAGGTCTGGACTTCTTCTGCGATGTAGGATATTGTGTATATTGGGAGAGAGTCGGCTGGTGCCTTCTTACATGTTTGTTGGGCCGTGTGACATGGGAGGGGAGCCTGGCTGATTTATAACCCTTGGTCAGCCGTGAGAGTTACCCTACACTTTTGACCTCCCTAATGTCGGGTCAAGTCTGGACTGTTTCTGAGATGTAAGCTGTGGTCTGACAACCCATCACTATACCTCCCGCCAAGACCAAAGCTTCCATGCCATACACAATCGATGTTCACAGTGGATGACAATAGCGAGTGCCCAACCTGAGAAAAATAGCTACTGCAGTGTAAAGTATGCACCTCACATCCTACCATAATCTGGTAATATTTATAATATCTAAGCGGCTATCTAAGGATACGGAAACGGAAAGGTGAATGTAGATATGAAGGAGAGAGAGAGCGCCTTAGCAGGAGCTTGTCGGAGAGCGTCAAGCCTGGAATAGATTTACATACTTGTTGCTTCAACTGTTAAACTCTTGCGCAGGGCAGCACATACAACATATATAATAATAAGATACATGGCCGCTTAAAAAAAAAAAGGGGGGGGGAAGGTTGGGGCAAAATACAACTTGTGAACAAAAAGAAATATTTGTACATAGTAAAAAGGCAGCAGAAATTATTAACAAGATACAATGGCAAAAATAAAAACTCGTCAGCATTCGTCGCGATCCCGGGTGGCGCGTGGTCCATCACCACCTCCACCAATCGGTGCCCGGCATCAGGGTGGACGACGCAGTAGATATGGTGGTTGGCGTTTCCTGTCCCGTTCGCTGTCTGCCGCGGTGTGTCGCGTGCCTCACTTCCTCCACTTGAACTTCTGTGTAGAGCGGCAGTTCCTGACGCATTCCAGATGGATTTTTCTATTCCCATCTGAGTTTCCTCTGTAGAGTCTCATTTTCCGTCGTGGTCCAGATGGATTTTTCTAGTCCCATCTGAGTTTCCGCCCTTCCCGGCCGGGATCAAAGCCGGTCCACTGCTTGGGGTGTCATCGCTTTGGATGACGTGTAGGGCAGGGTCCACGGACAAGAGTTCGCCCTCCGTACGTGAGTGTCGGCGAGACCCCTGACCGTCCTGTCCCACACCCTCACAGTGGTGAATCCCTCCCTGGGTGGGCCCCCCAGGGTTTGCTTGTTTCTTCCTCTACTTGTAGTCAGGTCACTTCTGTTTCGTCCCCAATGGTGTGGTAAACACCGGCGAGGCAGATCCCGGGTGGGCCGAGGTCAGCCATTACTTGTCTGGTACCTGGTGGTTCCATTCCCGGAGTGGAAGTGCGTGGGACCAGTTGACAGGTCCTGAAACGTAGGGAGCTGTCGTCTGCATCGCCACTGGGACCTCTAGTTGTTTGTTGCCTGTTGCTTGCTGCTACTGAAGTTGCAGGTCGGGGTTTCAGGATTTTCTCCTGGGTTCCAAGGAGACGACCTGATTCCCTGCCTGGAGCTAGGTGCTGCGCTGGTCCTGCATGGCGTAGCTTGCTCAGGCTGATGGTACCCATAGATGTTGTCTGTCAGTATTGTGGGCTGTGAGACCGTAGCCTCGGTGCATGTCTCGTCGTTCAGCAGGCGAGCGACGAGACACAGCCCAGTGTCTTCAGCCAGATCGAGGGCCAGCATTATGCAAGCCCGTTTCTGGAGCTTGGGGCTTGCAGTGTCGACGTGAAGGCGTCACCCATTCGCCGCGGGGTTGCCCGCTGCGTGTCCCGCTCGTGTCGGGCATCCATTATGAGTCAGGATGCGTTGGTCTCAGCTCATCTGGTAGGGGGTCAGCTGCAGCTGTGGTGGTGTCATCTCCAACTTTTGTGTGGGGTCAGGGAGACCTCGCCCAGGCCCGTGAAGAGCAAGGGCAGTGCTGACTCTGTAGCTTAGTAAAAAGACAAGATCCCGGGGTGGAGAATCAACAATTAGAAGTGCCCCTAGACTCGTTACTTTAATCTATGTTCTGTGACCTGGTGTTATATCTATGAGCCCTAATCTGATCAAGTCTTACTGGTATAAGTGGGGCAGTAGCTTGGGGAGTTCTCTGATTATTACTTGGGGTGTGAGGCACCTGATTGTTCTGAGGAGGGTGGTCAGCTGCTGGTGGAGGGATAGGGTGTTGGGAAGAGAATGTTACTCCTAGAGGGGGCTGGTTGGTGAGGCCTGATTTGTTCAAGACGTCATCGTCGACAGTTGCCAGCTTCAATCTATTCACATGCACGGTTTCCTGACGTCCCCCCTGGCAAAGCGGGGAAATAGTGAAGTTTACTTTGCTGGGTTGGGCGGTTACTCTATATGGGCCTTGCCATCTCTGTTGCAACTTAGAGGGGGTATCGGGGGAGGATGATTCGTTAGTTAGGAAGACCAGGGTACCTACGGTAATATTG
Source organism: Homarus americanus (assembly GCF_018991925.1). Taxonomy (NCBI): domain Eukaryota; kingdom Metazoa; phylum Arthropoda; class Malacostraca; order Decapoda; family Nephropidae; genus Homarus; species Homarus americanus. The sequence continues at coordinate 21,490 of NW_024746362.1, read as the reverse complement.
GAAGGGGTGACCCTGAGGTTATAGTAGGTGGCGTTGTGTAAGTGACCTTTCCTGTTTAGTTCCTGCACCCGAGTAAAGACCGTTTGTAACCTGTTTTGCAAGACAGAAGGGTAGTCCTCGCCATAGGATAGGGGTGGGGGGTTGATTACACCAGGAGGAAGGTTTGGATCCCTACCAAAGTGAAGGAAGTAAGGAGTGTTATGCAGGGTGGTATTAATTGCGGTGTTCATGGCCAGTTGTGCAAGAGGTAGCTGATCGTCCCAACCGCCGTACTGATTATTAACCAAAAACGACAAGTGATCTTTCAACGTGCGGTGGGAACGCTCAACCATGGCATTAGCCTGTGGGTGGTAACTAGTGGTTAGATTTGACTTAGCCCGCAGCAAGTCGCACGCCTTCTGAAAGATGCCCCAGGTAAACTCTGTCCCTTGATCACTTACAATGACCCGGGGACATCCATGAGTACCAACGTATTGTAACAGGGCTTCACAAACTGTCTCTGCGCGTTTATCGGGGATGGGTATATAGGTCGTAAAACGTGAATAGTGATCGACGATGGAAACAACGTATCTGTTTCCCCGATGTGAACGTATTGTCATGTCAGTTAGATCGATCGATACCCGTTCCAAGGGCTGAGAGGCTGGTGGGAACTCCTGCAGCTCTCCCTGTCTCTTTGGGGTACCCTTCCTTAACTGACATGGCAGACATCCTTTGACAAATGCCCCAACTTTCCGCGCTAGATTGGGCATGAAAAACATAGAGCGTGCACGTGCATATGTGCCACATTCACCCGGGTGGGCTGCGAATTGGGAAGAGTGAGCTACTTCTAGGGCCGAGTTTTCCAAGGATGCGGGGATGACTACGAGTTCTGTGGGTTGTTCATCATCCTGCTTCATAGTAACAAGATACAGGACTCCGCTTAAAAGACTGAAATCACAAAGTGAGGCTTTGTTGACCTTCTTGGGGAGCGGAACCCCCCCCAAGGAACTCAATGACAGGACCCCACTGTGGCTCTTCGAGTTGGTGTTGGCGCACCTCGTTAGGTGATAGGTCCCCAAAAATGGGCTGAGTCATGCTGCTAGGATTCCCGACATTATTTATAGGTAATACATTACGGCTCAGTGCGTCTGGTACTACGTGGTTCTTGCCTGGCTTATGCAAAATGGAGAAGTTATACGCATTTAGAAAGACTGCCCAGCGTGCTACCCGTGCATTAGGAGTTTTACCTTGGAAGATATATATTAAAGGACGGTGATCAGTGATTACATAAAAGTGTCTACCAAATAGGTAAGCATCAAAGGAAGTTACGGCCTTGACAATAGCCAAGGCTTCTTTCTCAGTTGTGGAGTAGCGGAGGGCAGCTCCGCTCAATTTCTGGGAATAATAAGCAATAGGGATGGGGTTATCTTCACCACCTTGCATGAGACAGGCTCCCAGTGCTTCGTCGGAAGCGTCAGTGTGCACGTAAAACGGCTGCGTGAAGTCCGGCAGTGCTAACATTGTTGCCGACTTCAGTAAGTCCTTAAGATGGTTAAAAGCTTTATCTGCCTCCCCCGACCACCAAAACTGAATCGACTTCTTTGTAAGTTTCGTAAGGGGGAGGGCTATACTGCCAGACTGGGGTCACTAAATCTAAGGGGATAACTTAACTCTAATCTTAATGTCTAAAGGTCGCTGCCACCAGACCCCCTCTGGACAGCATGTAGCTCGTTAGGTAGCGGGCAGAGCGGACTAGGCATTGGGTTAGGTTTTCCATTGATCAGATCGATAAGGGTAAAGAAGGGTGAAACCATAACATGTCTTCATTGATTTATTTCTTATAAAACACACTGGTAAAAAAAACACATACAACCACACTGTGGACCATAATTCCAAGGCCTGTCCCAGGGTATAACACTGGCGCCTCTAACAACTGTTGTTGTGGTCGGTTACACTCCGACCCGAGGTGGGTTTGGGGTCCTCGGCCCACGAGGTAGAGTAGAGCCGATTAATCATGACGAATCAGCGCCATCACTCCTATATTGACTATTGCTGGGTATCCACCGGCTCCGAGCGACCGGTGGGTTTCAATTAAGCCCACCCTTGATCTGGAGATAAACGGGAATCAGCGTCAGGGAACGGAAACATGACAACACCAACAAACTCTCTTGTCCAGACGACAGACGCATTTACGTTATATTACTTCTACACTGGGTGAATGACAATTCAACTGTTAAATCATGAACACTGGTGAACACTGATAATCACTACAATTGACTGAATCAACTGAATGGCTAGGAAACACAGAACATACCTGGAGATAAACGGGAATCAGCGTCAGGGAACGCTGATTCCTCACCAGCCCGAGTTTATATACCCCTGAGTTGCCAGTGATCGCCACTCACACAATGACCATAATTACAAACAAACTAACTGTTACTCATTCAAAGACGACCCTCAGTTGACAAAGGTCTGGCGAATTACTTGGGTTGATTTACACAGACTAATTCAAGATTGAGCTTCCCAGGAGAAAGTGGAATAAACAACGTATTGATAACCGTCTTCACGAAGGCGGGGCTTACTGAGGGATCGCGAGGATAAACCCGCTCCAGAGATTCTACAAGCGCGGTGGATTTGAATATTATGTAGCGTAATATGAATTAAAACGGGTTTTTAGGAATGACAATGAGCTGCGCAGTACAGGGCCGCCTCTGAAAAGTGAGGGATGTGACGTCTGAAAAAATTGGCGGTGCTGAGGAACTGTTTCACACCCCTGGCTGTGGTGGGGGGTGGCATCTCTGCTATCGCTTTCACTTTCACCGGGTCGGGCCTAACGCCGCCATGACCTACGATGAATCCCAGGAATTTAACTTCCTGGCGCGCGAACGCACATTTCCTGAGGGACACATTCAGTCCTGCCGCTTTCATGACCGAGAGAACCTCATCTACGTCCCGCATGTGAGAATCCATGTTTTTACTATAGACGATAACATCGTCCAGGTAAGCCATAGCGTTCCGCCCAAGCACGGGTGTGAGACTGTGGTTCACCGCCCTCATGAACGTGGCCGGTGCTCCCTTTAGCCCGAAAGTTAACCTGTTGAAACAAAATAGACGGATGCCGTCCGCGAAAGCAGTTTTGGGGCGGTCAGCCGGGTCAACTGGTATACTCCAGTACGCATCCTTACAGTCTAGAACTGTGAATATGGTAGCTCCGTTCAATTGGTCCAGTGTCTCGTCAATTCTGGGCAAGGGATAGCTATCAGCAATGGTGTCCTTATTAAGTTCCCTATAGTCTACACAGAATCTAGTTGACCCGTCCTTTTTTCTGACTAATACGACCGGGGAGCAATAGGGGCTAGTACAAGTGGAGATGACACCACGTTCCTCCATTTGGCGACATAAGTCCCTAATTTGAGTTTTAGCCGCCTCAGGAAGCCTCCACTGCCGTACTCTGGTGGGGGGAGCGGAGCCGGTATTAATTTTGTGTGAAGCTGACATCAGGCCGAGGTCCTGATCTGAAGTTGCAAACAGATCTTCATGCTGCTTTATTATAGAGCGTAGACGTTCTCTAATAAGGGTGGGTAGGTGATCTATGTCAAGGGATTCTATTGCAGTGGCGAACATTTGCTGTGACTCTACGAATTCTGTGTCACTCCTAATGTTATATCCCGTAGAATCAAAATGCTCCAGATCCTCTACTTTATCGACCGCACAGACTGTTCCCACTGAATGACCAGGAGTAAGTTTAAATTCCCTGGGGGTGGGGTTTATGACTGGGACGCTAGGCTGCTGAGTGTTAATGAGCCCCGACTGCACCTATGGGGACATTTTATGAGCGGTTTCAACAAATACATACTCCTGATCCTCCGTGGAACTGTCGAACGACCTTGACCATCGAACGGGCAGAACAACACTAGAATGGGGAGGGATGACAATGGCGCGCGTAGGGTGTAGCTGGGGGGCTTGGGGTGCGGGGGGCTGGGGGCGTTTAGGCTTAATGAGGTGGGCGGGCAGACCAGACCTATTCCTAATAGGAGTACCTGCATAATCTCTACCATCTAGTGTCACGGTATACCGGCTCCCATCAAACTGGATTCCATACTTAAACCTACACAAGAAATCTGACCCAATAAGAACATCCCCTGGGAAAAGATCACCGCTTACCACAACCAGCGCGTGAACAACTATCTTATCTCCTAAGTCTACAGTTATATCTCTGGAATCCAATGTTGAGAGGCGGTTCCCCGTGACGCCACGTAACTCAGGAACTTTATGCTTTCCCCCTAGGCTCATCTTGGAGGCCACGTTCTGTTTCACCAAGGACACCGAGGAGCCTGTGTCAATGAAAGCTTCAACCCGTTTCCCTCCCATTTTCAACTTAATAATTGGCCTGTCTTCCCTAGTCACCATCAACGCCTCGCCCTTGTCTTTAGTAGTAGGGACATAACCTGCGAATGTGTCCCCACTCAGCACATGCGTAACAACGCATTCCGGTGTATGGAAACTCTCTGCGGGTATGTCCCTGGTCGCCACACCCCTCGCACTGGTTTCCCTCACATTGGAAGGGACATCCGTGCACCGCGTGGGACCATGCCCCACAGGAGGAGCAGCGAAAAGGCTTCGGAGCTCTATACCAGCTATCCTGCATGGGCGGGCCCGGGCGCGCACTTGTGCCTGCACGGGGGCGGGGGTCAATCCCAGCCCGCGCCCCGCGGGTCCCTGCCCCGGACGGCCGGCCGCCCCGTGGCGCATTACCCAACGTGTTTATACCTACTGTATCTAACCCTGATTGCTCCCGCCCTTTCTCGTGGAACGATGACTGTTCCTGTCGCTTCCTTTCGTCCCGGCTGAGATTCTCCACTATCAGCCTCAAGAATTCATCCTCCCAGACAGAAGGGGTGTTACGTGAATTGTCGACACAAAACGGGAGGGGGGTGGGTGGGTTTCCTGAGCTGTATATACGTCCGCGCTGCTTTAATTGCGTTCTCGATCGTAGTTATCCCGCTCGCCACCATGTACGTACGCATCTCGCCGGGTAAGCCCGACAGAAAGTAAGAGAGTACTAGCTCAGGTGGGAAGAATTGTGGGTGATTCACTCTCGCCATCTTCACAGCACTACCTATGCATGATAGGTAAACATTTAGTGATGAACACTCCTCTAGCTTGATATTAGCTAAACGTGTCGTGTGATCTTGTAATGTGTTACCCTGGCTGTAAATTTCCCGTAATCCGTTCGCGAACGTGTCCCACGTGGTAGCATTCTTTACTGTCGGATTAAATCCTAGCACACCTTTCGCGTCACCGCCCAATCGCATACGTGCCGTCCTAAGGCGGCATTCCTCGTATTCCTGAAGGGTTTCCGGGAATGCACTTTCAATGTCTCCTAACCACTGTTCCAGCCTATCGGCTGATGTCGCAGGGTCACGGCCATCGCCCTCAAACATGGGTATCTGACTGACCAATTGTGCTGCACTACTAGCTGAAACGGTCGTAAGGAAGGGGTCTGGCATGCTGGAGGGGTTGGGAGGTGTTAAGGTGTACGTGAGCGTGGGGAGGGGCGTGGCGAGAGAGGGTGCAGGGTGGTTAAGGGGTAAGGGGGGAGACTAGGTACTAGTGGATTGTTCAGGGAACGGGAATAAAACGGAAGTCGTTGGTGTAATGTTAACAGGAGTCATATTAGCTTGCGAGGAGGGCTGGGAAGTACTGATCTTGGAAGTCGAAATTGTCAATGTTGACGATGAAGTCTGTGGGTGGGACGAGGAGGGGGTTTTACTGACACTTGCCCTGGTTGAGTTCTCGACCATTGTTCCCCGTTACCCAACAATATGTGGACTAGGGAGGGGGGAGTGGATGACTGTCACCATTTGTACCACACTGAAGGACAGGAATTATATTACAAATGCTACCACCCTTGTACTGCCTGCTTCGTCAAGACAGTTACGAGTTTACTTCAAAAGATTCTAACTATCACTGTACTGAACACTAAGGGGAAGAGGCGTGAGTTTTACGTTAAGTGCGCTGCCACCATTGTAATGAGACAAAATATCACATGAAGAGGTAAGCTAGGAGGTTATAGTAGTAGAGTATTATAGCGAGAGGAAATGGTAGCGTGTCTCGAGGGTGTGATGTCAACACTGTATGTTAACACAGGCTCAGTACAAGTGTAGTATATAAAACACCAATGCGTGTTACAGCTTTATTATACTAGTTCAATAGGGGGAATCAATGGGGGGGTTCGTACACAATTTATGATAGACTATGGTATTCTCGTATAACCTACCCTCACAATTAGAATGGGCACTTCACTAAGTCGATCGTTGGGGAGGTTCGGGATCACCTCACTTCTACCGTCTACACAGCCAGCACTTACTGTTACACGTTGAGTTGACAGCACTCTGTGGATGGACCCGGCTGAGACTTCGTTACACTTAGTGGCGGGCTTCTCTCGAGCGGGACTGGGGACGTGGTAGCTGGCCCTTCTTGGTTACAAGACACACTCTGGTGAGGGAGGGCTCGGACGTCCTATATATTGGAAGACCAGCCGTCAATTGAGCTGATCGAGGGGGGGGGGGCGGCGAAGGGTCTCCTTACATTTGCCCTCGCTAATGTATGGTCAGGTCTGGACTTTTTCAGAGACTATAAGTTGCATCTTCTGGAGAAATCATCAGGTGGGGCCGTGTGACATGAGAGGCCCTGGTTGATTTGTGGCCTCTTGACTTGGGCTCGAGAGTTACATTTGACATGGCTAATGTGAGGTCAGGTCTGGACTTCTTCTGCGATGTAGGTTATTGTGTATATTGGGAGAGAGTCGGCTGGTGCCTTCTTACATGTTTGTTGGGCCGTGTGACATGGGAGGGGAGCCTGGCTGATTTTTAACCCTTGGTCAGCCTTGAGAGTTACCCTACACTTTTGACCTCCCTAATGTTGGGTCAAGTCTGGACTGTTTCTGAGATGTAAGCTGTGGTCTGACAACCCATCACTACAATTATAACACCCACGACCATGATTATAACAACTACGCCTATGATTATAACCACGACCATGATTATAACAACCACGACTATGAATATAACAACCACGACCATGATTATAACACCCACGACCATGATTATAACAACTACGCCTATGATTATAACCACGACCATGATTATAACAACCACGAATATGATTATAACACCCACGACCATGATTATAACAACTACGCCTCTGATTATAACCACGATCATGATTATAAGAACCACGGATATGATTCTAACAACCACGACCATGATTATAACAACCACGACAATGATTATAAAACCACGACTATGTTTATAACAACCACGACTATGATTATAACACCCACGACCATGATTATAACAACTACGCCTCTGATTATAACCACGATCATGATTATAAGAACCACGGATATGATTCTAACAACCACGACAATTATTATAACAACCACGACCATGATCATAACAACCAAGAATATGATTATAACACCCACGACCATGATTATAACAACTACGCCTCTGATTATAACCACGATCATGATTATAAGAACCACGGATATGATTCTAACAACCACGACCATGATTATAAGAACCACGACAATGATTATAAAACCACGACTATGTTTATAACAACCACGACTATGATTATAATAACCACGCCCATGATTATAACAACTACGCCTATGATTATATCCACTACCATGATTATAACACCCACGACCATGATTATAACAACTACGCTATGATTATAACCACGACCATGATTATAACAACCACGAATATGATTATAACACCCACGACCATGATTATAACAACTACGCCTCTGATTATAACCACGATCATGATTATAAGAACCAGGGATATGATTCTAACAACCACGACCATGATTATAACAACCACGACAATGATTATAAAACCACGACTATGTTTATAACAACCACGACTATGATTATAACACCCACGACCATGATTATAACAACTACGCCTCTGATTATAACCACGATCATGATTATAAGAACCACGGATATGATTCTAACAACCACGACAATTATTATAATAACCACGACCATGATCATAACAACCACGAATATGATTATAACACCCACGACCATGATTATAACAAGTACGCCTCTGATTATAACCACGATCATGATTATTAGAACCACGGATATGATTCTAACAACCACGACCATGATTATAACAACCACGACAATGATTATAAAACCACGACTATGTTTATAACAACCACGACTATGATTATAATAACCACGCCCATGATCATAACAACCACAACCATGATTATAACAACCACGACCATGATTATAACAACCACGACGATGATTATAACACCCACGACCATGATTATAACAACTACGCCTATGATTATAACCACGACCATGATTATAACAACCACGAATATGATTATAACACCCACGACCATGATTATAACAACTACGCCTCTAATTATAACCACGATCATGATTATAAGAACCACGGATATGATTCTAACAACCACGACCATGATTATAACAACCACGACAATGATTATAAAACCACGACTATGTTTATAACAACCACAACTATGATTATAACACCCACGACCATGATTATAACAACTACGCCTCTGATTATAACCACGATCATGATTATAAGAACCACGGATATGATTCTAACAACCACGACAATTATTATAACAACCACGACCAAGGATCATAACAACCAAGAATATGATTATAACACCCACGACCATGATTATAACAACTACGCCTCTGATTATAACCACGATCATGATTATAAGAACCTCGGATATGATTCTAACAACCACGGCCATGATTATAACAACCACGACAATGATTATAAAACCACGACTATGTTTATAACAACCACGACTATGATTATAATAACCACGCCCATGATTATAACAACTACGCCTATGATTATAACCACGACCATGATTATAACACCCACGACCATGATTATAACAACTACGCCTATGATTATAACCACGACCATGATTATAACAACCAAGAATATGATTATAACACCCACGACCATGATTATAACAACTACGCCTCTGATTAAACCACGATCATGATTATAAGAACCACGGATATGATTATAACAACACCATGACCATGATTATAACAACCACGACTATGATTATATCTACCACGATCATGATTATAAGAACCACGGATATGATTCTAACAACCACGACAATTATTATAACAACCACGACCATGATCATAACAACCACGAATATGATTATAACACCCACGACCATGATTATAACAACTACGCCTCTGATTATAACCACGATCATGATTATAAGAACCACGGATATGATTCTAACAACCACGACCATGATTATAACAACCACGACAATGATTATAAAACCACGACTATGTTTATAACAACCACGACTATGATTATAATAACCACGCCCATGATCATAACTACCACGACCATGAATATAACAACCACGACCATGATTATAATAACCACGACGATGATTATAACCCCCACGACCATGATTATAACAACTACGCCTATGATTATAACCACGACCATGATTATAAAAACCACGACTATGATTATAACAACCACGACCATGATTTTAACAACCACGTCGATGATTATAACACCCACGACAATGATTATAAAAACTACGACCATGATCATAACCACGACCATGATTACAACAACCACGACTATGATTGTAACAACCACGACTATGATTATAAAACCACGACAATGATTATAACAACCACAACTAGGATTATAACAACCAAGACCATGATTATAACAACCACGACCAGGATTATAACAACCACAACTATCATTATAACAACCACGAACCATGAGCATAACAACCACGACCATGATTATAACAACCACGACCATATTTATAACAACCACGACGATGATTATAACACCCACGACCATGATTATAACAACTACGCCTATGATCATAACCACGACAATGATTATAACAATTACGACTATGATTATAACAACCACGACGATGATTATAACACGCACGACCATGATTATAACAACAACGACCATGATCATAACCACGACCATGATTATAACAACCACGACTATGATTGTAACAACCACGACCATGATTATAACAACCACGAACCTAATTTTATAACCACGACAATGATTATAACAACCACGACTACGATTATAACAACCACGACCATGATTATAACAACCACGACCAATATTATATCAACAACTATCATTATAACAACCACGACCATGATCATGACAACCACGACCATGATTACAACAACCACGACCATAATTATAATAACCACGACCATGATTATAACAACCACGCCCATGATTATAACAACCACGGCCATGATTACAACAACCACGACTATGATCATAACCACGACAATGATTATAACAACCATGACTAAGATTATAACAATCACGACGATGATTATAACACGCACGACCATGATTATAACAACAACGACCATGATCATAACCACGACCATGATTATAATAACCACGACTATGATTGTAACAACCACGACCATGATTATAACAACCACGACCATGATTATAAAACCACGACTATGATTATAACAACCACGTCTATGAATATAATAACCACGAATATGATTATAACACCCACGACCATGATTATAAAAACTACGACCATGATCATAACCACGACCATGATCATAACAACCACGACTATGATTATAAAACCACGACAATGATTATAACAACCACGACTACGATTATAACAACCACGACCATGTTTATAACAACCACGTCCAAGATTATAACAACCACAACTATTAATATAACAACCACGACCATGATCATAACAACCACGAATATGATTATAACACCCACGACCATAATTATAACAACTACGCCTCTGATTATAACCACGACCATGATTATAAGAACCACGGATATGATTCTAACAACCACGACTATGATTATAACAACGACGACAATGATTATAAAACCACGACTATGTTTATAACAACTACGACTATGATTATAATAACCACGACCATGATCATAACAACCACGACCATGATTATAACAACCACGACCATGATTATAACAACCACCACGATGATTATAACACCCACGACCATGATTTTAACAACTACGCCTATGATCATGACCACGACCATGATTATAACAACCATGACTTTTGATTCTAACAACCACGACCATGATTACAACAACCACGACCATGATTATAACAACCACGCCCAAGATTATAACAACCACAACTATCATAATAACAACCACGCCCATGATTATAACAACCACGACCATGATTATAACAACCACGACTATGATCATAACCAGGACAATGATTATAACAACCACGACTATGATTATAACAACCACAACTATCAAAATAACAAACAGACCATGATTATAACAACCACGACCATAATTATAACAACCACGATCATGATTATAACACCCACGACCATGATTATAACAACCACAACTATCATTATAACAACCACGACCATGATCATAACAACCACGACCATGATTATAACAACCACGACCAAAATTATAGCAACCACGACCATGATTATAACAACCACGACCATGATTATAACAACCACGACTATGATCATAACCACGACAATGATTATGACAACCACGACTATGATTATAACAACCACGACGATGATTATAACACGCACGACCATGATTATAACAACTACAACCATGATCATAACCACGATTATGATTATAACAGCCACGACTCTGATTGTAACAACCACGACCATGATTATAACAACCACGACAAAGGATTATAAAACCACGACTATGATTATAACAACCACGACTATGATTATAATAACCACGAATATGATTATATAACCTACGACCATGATTATAAAAACTACGACCATGATCATAACCACGACCATGATTATAACAACCACGACTATGATTGTAACAACGACGACCATGATTATAACAACCACGACCATGATTATAAAACCACGACAATGATTAAAACAACCACGGACTACGATTATAACAACCACGACCATGATTATAACAACCACGACCAAGATTATAACAACCACAACTATTATTATAACAACCACGACCATGATCATAACAACCAGGAATATGATTATAACACCCACGACCATGATTATAACAACTACGCCTATGATTATAACCACGACCATGATTATAACAACCACGACTATGATTATGACAACCACGACCATGATTATAACAACCACGACCATGATTATAAAACCACGACTATGTTTATAACAACCACGACTATGATTATAATAACCACGACCTTGATCATAACAACCACGACTATGATATTAAGAACCACGACTATGATTATAATAACCACGAATATGATTATAACAACCACGACCATGATTATAAGAACTACGCCTATGATTATAACCACGACCATGATTATAACAACCACGACTATGATTATAACAACCACGACCATGATTATAACAACCACGACTATGATTATGACAACCACGACCATGATTATAACAACCACGACCATGATTATAAAACCACGACTATGTTTATAACAACCACGACTATGATTATAATAACCACGACCTTGATCATAACAACCACGACTATGATATTAAGAACCACGACTATGATTATAATAACCACGAATATGATTATAACAACCACGACCATGATTATAAGAACTACGCCTATGATTATAACCACGACCATGATTATAACAACCACGACTATGATTATAACAACCACGACCATGATTATAACAACCACGACTATGATTATGACAACCACGACCATGATTATAACAACCACGACCATGATTATAAAACCACGACTATGTTTATAACAACCACGACTATGATTATAATAACCACGACCGACGATGATTATAACACCCACGACCATCATTATAACAACTACGCCTATGATTATAACCACGACCATGATTATAACAACCACGACTATGATTATAACAACCATGACCATGATTATAACAACGACGACGATGATTATAACACCCACGACCATGATTATAAAAACTACGACCATGATCATAACCACGACCATGATTATAACAACCACGACTATGATTGTAACAACCACGACTATGATTATAAAACCACGACAATGATTATAATAACCACGACTACGATTATAACAACCACGACCATGATTATAACAACCACGACCAAGATTAAAACAACCACAACTATCATTATAACAACCACGACCATGATCATAACAACCACGACCATGATTATAACAACATCGACCATGATCATAACCACGACCATGCTTATAACAACCACGACTATGATTGTAACAACCACGACCATGATTATAACAACCACGACCCTAATTATAAAACCACGATAATGATTATAACAACCACGACTACGATTATAACAACCACGACCATGATTATAACAACCATGACCAAGATTATAACAACAACAACTATCATCATAACAACCACGACCATGATCATGACAACCACGACCATGATTATAACAACACACGACCATAATTATAATAACCACGACCATGATTATTACAACCACGCCCATGATTATAACAACCATGGCCATGATTACAACAACTACGACTATGATCATAACCACGACAATGATTATAACAACCACGACTATGATTATAACAATCACGACGATGATTACAACACGCACGACCATGATTATAACAACAACGACCATGATCATAACCACGACCATGATTATAATAACCACGACTATGATTGTAACAACCACGACCATGATTATAACAACCACGACCATGATTATAAAATCACGACTATGATTATAACAACCACGACTATGATTATAATAACCACGAATATGATTATAACACCCACGACCATGATTATAAAAACTACGACCATGATCATAACCACGACTATGATCATAACAACCACGACTATGATTATAAAACTACGACAATGATTATAACAACCACGACTACGATTATAACAACCACGACCATGATTATAACAACCACGTCCAAGATTATAACAACCACAACTATTATTATAACAACCACGACCATGATCATAACAACCACGAATATGATTATAACACCCACGACCATGATTATAACAACTACGCCTCTGATTATAACCATGATCATGATTATAAGAACCACGGATATGATTCTAACAACCACGACCATGATTATAACAACCACGACAATGATTATAAAACCACGACTATGTTTATAACAACTACGACTATGATCATAATAACCACGACCATGATCATAACAAACACGACCATGATTATAACAACCACCACGATGATTATAACACACACGACCATGATTTTAACAACTACGCCTATGATCATGACCACGACCATGATTATAACAACCACGACTTTTGATTCTAACAACCACGACCATGATTACAACAACCACGACCATGATTATAACAACCACGCCCAAGAATATAACAACCACAACTATCATTATAACAACCACGCCCATGATTATAACAACCACGACCATGATTATAACAACCACGACTATGATCATAACCAGGACAATGATTATAACAACCACGACTATGATTATAACAACCACGACCAAGATTATAACAACCACAACTATCAAAATAACAAACACGACCATGATTATAACAACCACAAACATAATTATAACAACCACGATCATGATTATAACACCCACGACCATGATTATAACAACCACAACTATCATTATAACAACCACGACCATGATCATAACAACCACGACCATGATTATAACAACCACGATCATAATTATAGCAACCACGACCATGATTATAACAACCACGACCATGATTATAACAACCACGACTATGATCATAACCACGACAATGATTATGACAACCACGACTATGATTATAACAACCACGATGATGATTATAACACGCACGACCATGATTATAACAACAACGACCATGATCATAACCACGATTATGATTATAACAACCACGACTATGATTGTAACAACCACGACCATGATTATAACAACCACGACCAAGGATTATAAAACCACGACTATGATTATAACAACCACGACTATGATAATAATAACCACAAATATGATTATATAACCTACGACCATGATTATAAAAACTACGACCATGATCATAACCACGACCATGATTATAACAACAACGACTATGATTGTAACAACGACGACCATGATTTTAACAACCACGACCATGATTATAAAACCACGACAATGATTAAAACAACCACGACTACGATTATAACAACCACGACCATGATTATAACAACCACGACCAAGATTATAACAACCACAACTATTATTATAACAACCACGACCATGATCATAACAACTAGGAATATGATTATAACACCCACAACCATGATTATAACAACTACGCCTATGATTATAACCATGACCATGATTATAACAACCACGACTATGATTATGACAACCACGACCATGATTATAACAACCACGACCATGATTATAAAACCACGACTATGTTTATAACAACCACGACTATGATTATGATAACCACGACCTTGATCATAACAACCACGACTATGATTATAAGAACCACGACTATGATTATAATAATCACGAATATGATTATAACAACCACGACCATGATTATAACATCTACGCCTATGATTATAACCACGAACATGATTATAACAACCACGACTATGATTATAACAACCACGACCATGATTATAACAACCACGACCATGATTATAAAACCACGACTATGTTTATAACCACGACTATGATTATAATAACCACGACCATGATCATAACAACCGCCCATGATTATTGCAACCACGACCATGATTATAACAACCACGACGATACGATTACAACTTTTTACGACCGCGATTATAACAACTCGCCCTATGATTTATAACCACGACCGCCAGTTATAACAACCTGCGACTATGATTATAACATACGACCATGATTATAAACAACCGACGATGATTCTGGCACACGACCGCGGTTATAAAAACTTCCGACCATGAGTCGCCTTACGACCATGATTATAACAACCCACGACGCAGTTGCCAACAACCACGACCATGATTATAAAACCGACAATGATTATAACAGCCGACTACTGACCTAAGCAGCACGACCGCCAGTTACTGGCATACGGCAAGATTAAAACAACCACAACTATCATTATAACAACCACGACCATAATCATAACCACGACCATGATTATAACAACCACGACTATGATTGTAACAACCATGACCATGATTATAACAACCACGACCAAGATTATAACAACAACAACTATCATTATAACAACCACGACCATGATCATGACAACCACCACCATGATTATAACAACCACGACGATGATTATAACGCCCACGACCGCGGTTATAAAACTACGATAGCAGTCGCCATTTACGACCGTGATTGTAACAACCACGACTTCCTTGATTGTAACAACCACGACCATGATTGTAAAACCACGACAATGATTATAACAATTACGACTATGATTATAAAAACCACGACGATGATTATAACACGCACGACCATGATTATAACAACAACGACCATGATCATAACCACGACCATGATTATAACAACCACGACTATGATTGTAACAACCACGACCATGATTATAACAACCACGACCCTAATTATACAACCACGACAATGACTATAACAACCACGACTACGATTATAACAACCACGACCATGATTATAACAATCACGACCAAGATTATAACAACAGCAACTTCATTACATAACAGCCCGCGACCGCAAATCGCGCAACCCGACCACAAATTTACTGCTAGCCACGACCGCAATTATAATAACCACGACCGCAGTTATAACAGCCACGCCCGCGGTTACTCGCAACCACGGCCATGATTGCAACAACCCACGACTATGATGCGTAACCCGCGACCAATGATTATAACAACCACGACTATGATTTACGCAATCACGGCGATGATTATAGCCGCACGACCATGATTATAACAACAACGACCATGATCATAACCACGACCATG
This sequence comes from Homarus americanus, assembly GCF_018991925.1. Taxonomy (NCBI): domain Eukaryota; kingdom Metazoa; phylum Arthropoda; class Malacostraca; order Decapoda; family Nephropidae; genus Homarus; species Homarus americanus. The sequence continues at coordinate 4,440 of NW_024746362.1, read as the reverse complement.
ATTATAATAACCACGACTATGATTGTAACAACCACGACCATGATTATAACAACCACGACCATGATTATAAAACAACGACTATGATTATAACAACCACGACTATGATTATAATAACCACGAATATGATTATAACACCCAAGACCATGATTATAAAAACTACGACCATGATCATAACCACGACCATGATCATAACAACCACGACTATGATTATAAAACCACGATAATGATTATAACAACCACGACTACGATTATAACAACCACGACCATGATTATAACAACCACGTCCAAGATTATAACAACCACAACTATTATTATAACAACCACGACCATGATCATAACAACCACGAATATGATTATAACACCCTCGACCATGATTATAAAAACTACGCCTCTGATTATAACCACGATCATGATTATAAGAACCACGGATATGATTCTAACAACCAAGACCATGATTATAACAACCACGACAATGATTACAAAACCACGACTATGTTTATAACAACTACGACTATGATCATAATATCCACGACCATGATCATAACAAACACGCCTATGATTATAACAACCACCACGATGATTATAACAGCCACGACCATGATTTTAACAAATACGCCTATGATCATGACCACGACCATGATTATAACAACCACGACTTTTGATTCTAACAACCACGACCATGATTACAACAACCACGTCCATGATTATAACAACCACGACTATGAGCATAACCAGGACAATGATTATGACAACCACGACTATGATTATAACAACCACGACCATGATTATAACAACAACGACCATGATCATAACCACGATTATGATTGTAACAACCACGACCATGATTATAACAACCACGACCAAGGATTATAAAACCACGACTATGATTATAACAACCACGACTATGATAATAATAACCACGAATATGATTATATAACCTACGACCGCCGATTACAAAGAAACTCGTCCGCGCGATCGCTTACGTGCAGATTATAATAACCACGAATATGATTATAACAACGAACGACCATGATTATAACAACTACGACCATGATTATAACAACCACGAAGATGATTATAACAACCACGACTATGATTATAAGAACCACGACCTTGATTATAACAACAACGACCATTATTATAACAACCACAACTATTGGTATAACAAACGCGACCGCCAGTTATAACCTTCGCTTCGCCAGTTATAACCACGACCGCGAGTACCGCGCAACCCGCGACTATGGTGCGGTAGCCCGACCGCCAGTTATAACAGCCACGACCGCCAGTTATAATAACCACGACCTTGATCATAACAACCACGACTATGATTATAAGAACCACTACTATGATTTTAATAACCACGAATATGATTATAACAACCACGACCATGATTATAACAACTACGCCTATGATTATATCCACGAACATGATTATAACAACCACGACTATGATTATAACAACCACGACCATGATTATAACAACCACGACCATGATTATAAAACCACGACTATGTTTATAACAACCACGACTATGATTATAATAACCACGACCATGATCATAACAACCACGACCATGATTATAACAACCACGACCATGATGATAACAACCACGACGATGATTATAACACCCACGACCATGATTATAACAACTATGCCTATGATTATAAACACGACCATGATTATAACAACCACGACTATGATTATAACAACCACGACCATGATTATAACAACCACGACGATGATTATAACACCCACAACCATGATTATAAAAACTACGACCATGATCATAACCACGAACATGATTATAACAACCACGACTATGATTGTAACAACCTCGACCATGATTATAAAACCACGACATTGATTATAACAACCACGACTACGATTATAACAACCACGACCATGATTATAACAACCACGACCAAGATTAAAACAACCACAACTATCATTATAACAACCACGACCATGATCATAACAACCACGACCATGATTATAACAACCACGATCATATTTATAACAACCACGATGATGATTATAACACCCACGACCATGATTATAACAACTACGCCTATGATCATAACCACGACAATGATTATAACAATTACGACTATGATTATAACAACCACGACGATGATTATAACACGCACGACCATGATTATAACAACAACGACTATGATTGTAACAACCACGACCATGATTATTACAACCACGACCCTAATTATAAAACCCCGACAATGATTATAACAACCACGACTACGATTATAACAACCACGACCATGATTATAACAACCACGACCAAGATTATAACAACCACAACTATCATTATAACAACCACGACCATGATCATGACAACTACGACCATGATTATAACAACCACGACCATAATTGTAATAACCACGACCATGATTATTACAACCACGCCCATGATTATAACAACCACGGCCATGATTATAACAACCACGACTATGACCATAACCACGACAATGATTATAACAACCACGACTATGATTATAACAATCACGACGATGATTATAACACGCACGACCATAATTATAACAACAACGACCATGATCATAACCACGACCATGATTATAATAGCCACGACTATGATTGTAACAACCACGACCATGATTATAACAACCACGACCATGATTATAAAACCACGACAATGATTATAACAACCACGACTATGATTATAACAACCACGAATATGATTATAACACCCACGACCATGATTATAAAAACTACGACCATGATCATAACCATGACCATGATCATAACAACCACGACTATGATTATAAAACCACGACAATGATTATAACAACCACGACCAAGATAATAACAACCACAACTATTATTATAACAACCACGACCATGATCATAACAACCACGAATATGATTATAACACCCACGACCTTGATTATAACAACTACGCCTATGATTATAACCACGACCATGATTATAAGAACCACGGCTATGATTCTAACAACGACGACCATGATTATAACAACCACGACAATGATTATAAAACGACGACTATGTTTATAACAACTACGACAATGATTATAATAATCACGACCATGATCATAACAACCACGACCATGATTATAACAACCACGACCATGATTATAACAACCACCACGATGATTATAACACCCACGACCCTGATTTTAACAACTCCGCCTATGATCATGACCACGACCATGATTACAACAACCACGACCATGATTATAACAACCACGACTATGATTATATCCACGACAATGATTATAACAACCACGACTATGATTATAACAACCACGACGATGATTATAACACGCACGACCATGATGATAACAACAACGACAATGATCATAACCACGACCATGATTATAACAACCACGACTATGATTATAATAACCACGAATATGATTATATAACCTACGACCATGATTATAAAAACTACGACCATGATCATAACCACGACCATGATTATAACAACCACGACTATGATTGTAACAACGACGACCATGATTATAACAACCACGACCATGATTATAAAACCACGACAATGATTAAAACAACCACGACTTCGATTATAACAACCACGACCATGATTATAACAACCACGACCAAGATTATAATAACCACAACTATTATTATAACAACCACGACCATGATCATAACAACCACGAATATGATTATAACACCCACGACCATGATTATAACAACTACGCCTATGATTATAACAACCACGACCATGATCATAACAACCACGAATATGATTATAACACCCGACCGCCAGTTATAACAACTCGCTGCCAATTATAACCCACGACCATGATCATAACAGCCACGAGCGCAGTTATAACACCCACGCGACCGCCCAGTTATAACAACTCGCCATGACATAGCCCGACCATGATTCCATAACAACCACGAGGTATTATTATGACAACCGCGACCATGATTATAACAACCACGACCATGATTATAAAACCAGGACTATGTTTATAACAACCACGACTATGATTATAATAACCACGACCTTGATCATAACAACCACGACTATGATTATAAGAACCACGACTATGGTTATAATAACCACGAATATGATTATAACAACCACGACCATGATTATAACAACTACGCCTATGATTATAACCACGACCATGATTATAACAACCTTGACTATAATTATAACAACCACGACCATGATTATAACAACCACGACCATGATTATAAAACCACGACTATGTTTATAACAACCACGACTATGATTATATTATCCACGACCATGATCATAACAACCACGACCATGATTATAACAACCACGACCATGATTATAACAACCACGACGATGATTATAACACCCATGACCATGATTATAACAACTACGCCTATGATTATAACCACGACCATGATTATAACAACCACGACTATGATTATAACAACCACGACC